>NC_061112.1:152357190-152362410 GCF_002878395.1 Capsicum annuum | reverse complement strand
GACAATTGCGGCCACATGAGAAAAATTATCCTACACACGATCTTGAGATGGCAACAGTTATTTTTGCTTTAAAGATATGACGCCACTACTTATATGGGTTTTATGTTGATATATATACTGACCATAAGAGCTTGCAATATATTTTTAATCAGAAGGATCTAAATTTAAGGCAGCTGAGATGGCTTAACTATTAAAGGACTATGATGTTGATATCTTGTACCATCCAAGGAAAGCAAATATTGTAGCTGATGCGTTAAGTCGTAAGGCTATGATGGCGCCTATAGAAAGGAAAGGGATGATTAAAGATCTTCACCAGTTAGCTAGTTTGGGAGTTCACCTTCTTGAAACTCCGGATAAAGAGCTTATCGTACATAATGCTGCGGAATCTTCATTAGTAGCTTAAGTGAAAGAGAAGCAATATGCAGATCCTATTTTGTTATAGCTTAAGGAGAACGTTCAGAGTGATGCGACCAAGGCATTTGAGCTTACGCGAGAAGGAGTACTTCAGTGCCAAAACCGATTATGTGTGCCGGATGTAGACAGGCTAAAAAAGAAGATTATGATAGAGGCACATTTTTCAAGGTATTCCATTCATCCAAGATCAACCAAAATGTATCAAGATTTGAAAGATATGTATTGGTGGAATGACATGAAGAAAAGCATTGCAGAATTTGTAGCTGAATGTCCAAATTGTCAAAGAGTTAAAGTTGAGCACCAAAAACCCGGAGGTTATATGCAATGCATTGATCTTCCAAGCTGGAAGTGGGACATGATCAACATGGATTTCGTTATTGGTTTGCCTCGTACATCTCAAAAGTTTGATTCTATATGGGTGATTGTTGATAGGCTTACCAAATCCACATATTTTCTACTAGTTAGGACCACTTACACAGTTGAAGAGTATGCAAAGCTGTACATTAAAGAGATAGTCCGATTACATGGAGTGCCAATCTCTATTATATCAGATCGGGGAACCCAATTTACCGCAAACTTTTGGAAGTCTTTTCAGAGGTGTTTGGGAACACAAATGAAGTTGAGTACAACTTTTCACCCTCAAACAGATGGACAAGCATAATGTACCATCCAAACACTTGAAGATATGCTACGAGCTTGTGTAATAGATTTTAAGGGCAACTGGGATGATCATTTACCTCTTATTGAGTTTTCCTACAATAATAGCTATCATTCAAGTATCAAAATGGCACCATATGAAGCTTTATATGGAAGGAAGTGTAGATCACCAATAGGATGGTTCGAAGTGGGTGAAACTCTTTTGTTCGGACTGGATCTTGTTTATCAAGCCATAGAGAAGGTTAAAGTAATTCAGCAACGACTGAAAACAACCCAAAGTCGACACAAGTCATATGCGGATAGTAGAAGGAGAGGGCTAGAGTTTTCTATAGGTGATTGGGTATTTTTGAAGGTATCACCAATAAAAGGGGTAATGAGATTTGGCAAGAAAGGGAAGTTGAGTCCTCATTATATAGGCCCATATAAGATCACTCGAAGGTTTGGACAAGTTGTATATGAATTAGAGCTACCCCAAGAGCTCTCATCAGTACATCCGGTATTTCATGTGTCAATGCTTCAAAAGTGCATCGAAGATCCATCACATATCACTTCTACTGAGGATGTGCAAGTTGCGGAAGATCTTACCTATGAGGAAGTGCCTATTGCTATTCTAGATTGCCAAGTTAAGAAGATGAGAAATAAAGAGATAGCATTGGTGAAAGTACGTTGGAGAAATCGTCAAAGGGAAGAGATTACACGAGAAGCTGAGGAGCCAATGAAATCTAAGTACCCTCATTTGTTCAAAGATGAAGAGAAAGTTCAAGAAACGGAGTTAGAACATTAACAAGTAAGTTTTTTTTTTTATATATGCATAGTATTTATGTGATGATGTGAATGTTAATGACGGACTTGAACTTGTTTCGGTTGAATAACTACGCTAATATTCGAGGACGAATGTCCTAAAGGGGGGAAGGATATAACACCCCGTATTCAAGTACATGTATTGGCGTATTCAAGTACGTGTATTAGTCTTATTTATATGAAATTAATTTTTTTATTTTATTTATACCGAAATTTGCCCGTCGATGTTTCCATGCGAAGGTTATTGAATAAGCTTTCCAATGATATAAAGATTTCCAAAAACGGATAGGTTTCGGATATAATCAAGCACATTCGAAACTATAAAACAGTGGCCGGGATATTTGGGAATAGTAAATGTGCAGGAAAATTTCCTGCACACAAACTACTGAGGCCAGCCAATATTTTGGGTCAACTTCGAACGATCATAACTCCCTTAATATAATGAACTGAGAGAGCTGCGACCTATCAAAAGAAATATCTTTGAGTCTTATTTCCAATGCAATTGGTTTCATCTAAATCCAACGTCTGAGTAAGGAGTTATACTCGTTTTACTTCAGCCTCTCAAAACAGATTTTTAGGATCAACTTCAAACGATCATAACTCCTTGTACAGGACGAACTGGGTGGCCTACTTTATATGAAATAAAATCCCTTTGAATTATCTTTCCAGCGATACCAATTTCACCCAAATCCAATATCGGAGCAAAGAGTTATGGTCGATCTACTTTAGCTTATCAAAACAGTCCACCAAAGGACAGATTTGGCATTATTTAAATTTTAAAGGCATTTTGGTCATTTCCTATTATATTATAGAAGGGAATATGTGTATATATACATGTATATAAGTTCAAAAACTCATTTTCATCATCAATCATTGAGAAAGAACAAACCCTAGCCAAATTTGACCTTTAAATTACTTTTGATTCAACCGTAGAAATTCCAAAGTAATCCGATAACTGCGTTTGTCATCTAGAGAGCTTCAAACGGCACCTATTATTTGTGCAAACAGGATTGCATAATCAAGAGGTGAATTCTAAGGTATGAATATTGTTTGTCTTTGTTCTTTTCCATATGTATATGTGTGATAGAGGATTATATGTATTGGTTGTTATTGAAAGGTGATGAAAATAGGGTTATGGACTATTTTGCATGGTTTGGATGTATTGAATTGTGGAAGGTGGATATGGTAATTGAGTTATGGAAGGTGGATATGGTGATATATTATTGAATTGATGATTATTTATGTCTATGGCTCAATTTGGTTTAATGGATTGGTTGGAAGGATAAATGAGTTCAAACTTGATATTGGAGGATGTTGTATGAATATGCATGGCATGTGAATGTAATCGGAGTATAAGAAGGTTAAAGTGACACCCTTTATGGTGTAATTAAGGCTTACTACTCAACCACTAGTTTGGTGAATTCAAATAATTAAATTGTGACGTTTGGTTGCTAATACTAGATTGCTATATATGTTCATTGTAGATAAGTAATCCGAAAAGACGGGAAGTCCATTTGGGACTAGTATTGAAGGTTGATAGTCAGGTATGTAAAGCATACTCTATACCATATCTTTGGCATGAAAGTGAACAATTGTTCTATTAAGAAAGTTTCCAAAGTTATTCAGTAATATGTGATCCATAATGGTTTTGTATGTTCCTACGTTACCAATGAACTAGTTTCCAACCTACAAGATATAAAGACATTCCAATACTTACTTGTCTTCCAAATCTTACATGTTTATTGCACTAATGAATGTCAGAAGGTATCCGGTTACTCAAACAAGATCCATGTGCTATTAATGACTCCAAAACATTTCATTGATATGCCAATAAGTTCCTACTTCATTGTTATGGCATTGATGACTCCAAAACACTTCATTGATGTTCCAATGAGTTCTTACTTCATTGTTATTGCATTGATGGTCTATTTATATGTCTCTTATTGATGTATCACTGTTTCAAAGTATCAAAAATGAGGTGGCGACCGAAATAACAATCTCAAAGATTAATTGAACTAAGTGATGGAAGTTCTCTCTTATCGGGTGGTATCCCAGGGGCATAAGCCTATCATGGGTCGATCCCTATTTATGTGTTTATGGGTGGTATCCCAGGGGCATAAGCCTATCATGGGTCGATCGCAGTTGATATGTACTGGAGATAGCCTAATGGTCACAGTACAATACAGTAATGGTTACAAAGATGATAAGAACGAAGGTAAAGTGATTGAATAAATACAATGTACAGGTTGTCACAAGTTCTAGAAAGTGTGGTCCACTCCTATTACGATTTATTCACTTGTTTCTGATTTCTATTGAGCTCCTATATTATATGTGATTATCTACAGCTTTACATACTCAGTACATATTTCGTACTGATGTCCCCCATGGGGGACCTGCATTTCATGCTGCAGGCACAGGTACCTCAGCTCATACACCGCACAAGTAGGAGCCAGGGTATCCAACTGCTTTTGGTGAGCTCCAGTTTGCTTCGGGGTTTTCCGTGTCATATCCAGTCACTTTTGGTAATGTATAGAAGTTAGTTATATGGCGGGGTGTGTCCCGACCTTAGTTAAACTCTGTGTATTGTCTAGAGGCTTTGTAGACCTAATGTACAGTCAAGGTGGTGTTTTGTTAATAGACGTGATGGCTCTAACGGCCAAGTATTATATATACATATATATGTGTGCTCGAGTTTATACAGGTGATTATTTCCTTTTATATGCGACATGATGTTGTTTGAATTTTGAGTTGTCATAGAGGTATGCATGGGAAGTATAAGGTTATGAGCTGGTTCTCCCGGGCCTCCTCGATTACGGGTGCCAGTCCGCCGCAATAGGATTTGAGGCGTGACAAAAGTGGTATCAGAGCAGTTCGTCCTACTGAGTCTACAAAGCCGTGTCTATGTAGAGTCTTGTTTATCGGTGTGTCGTGCACCGCATCTATAAACAGGAGGCTATGGACATTTAGGAATTATTTCTTTTCTTCATGTCTTAGATCGTACGATAGAGCCTATATTGTATATGAAGTCATAGTTGACCACTAAATCCATTTGTTTCTCTTATTATAGTAATGATGTCGGTTACCAGAAGCAAGAATACCAGTAAGCAAGTAGATGTGGCTTCCGGAGAGGGGACTAGTAAGTCACCCACTATACCAGCTAATCAAAGTGAGGCTCCAGCTGAGCATGCATCAGAAACTTCCTCCAGTCCGAAAGAAATAAGGGGGAGGAGAACTATATCCCCAGAGCCACCTATTAATGTTGTTGATCAAGATCTTAGAAATGCAGTGCAACTTTTGACTCGTATAGTTGCTAGGCAAGCTCAAGGGCAAGCCATTCCTACCACGGGT
>NC_061112.1:152293380-152354190 GCF_002878395.1 Capsicum annuum | reverse complement strand
ATATAATAGAAGCACTGGTTTCGTCCAGTGCTTCGTCAATTACTGTACTCTCCCTAATTATTCTGTAATTTACTATATTACCCTAATTAATTCTTATAATGCATTTGTATATTAGAATTAATAATATTTTTTTTTATTATATTACCCCTAATTAATCATTATAATCATTTATATATTAGAATTAATAATATTTAATTAAAAAATAAATATTTATAACGTTTGTTTCAGCTGCTTTAACCGTGATTTTACTATATCATCCCTAATGAATTATTATAAGTCATTTATTATTTAAAAATTAGTAATATTTAATTAAAAAAATAGTTGACATGTCTGCCTATAATATCCCTAATTGCTCCATGATTTATTATATTAGCCCTAATTAATTATTACAAGTCTTTTATATATTAGAATTAATTAATTATTATAAGTCATTTATATATTAGAATTAATAATCTTTAATTAAAAAAAGATATTTATAACATTTGTTTCAACTGCTTTGATCGTGATTTTACTATATCATCTCTAATTAAGTATTATAAGTCATTTATGTATTAAAAAATTAATAATATTTAATTAGAAAAATAGATGACATGTCTGCCTATATTATCCCTAATTGCTTTGTGATTTATTATATCACCCTTAATTAATTATTATAATTCATTTATATATTAGAATTAATAATATTTTTTTACTATATTACCCTAATTAATTATTATACATCATTTATATATTAGAATCAATAATATTCAATTAAAAGAATAGATATTTATGACGTTTGTTTCAGCTGCTTTAATCGTGATTTTACTATATCATTCCTGATTAATTATTATAAATCATTTATGTATTAAAAATTTAATAATATTTAATTAAAAAAATCAGCTGCTTCGTCATTTATTACATTACCCCTAATTGCTCTGTGATTTACTATATTACCCCTAATTAATTATTATAAGTCATTTATATATTTGAATTAATATTATTTAATTAAAAAAATAAATATTTATGACGTTTGTTTCAGCCGCTTTAATCGTGATTTTACTATATCATCTGTAATTAATTATTATAAATCATTTATATATTAAAAAATTAAATATATTTAATTAAAAAAATAAATGACATGTCTGTCTATTGTTTCAACCAATGCTTCGTCTATATTACCCCTAATTGCTCTGTGGTATACTATATTACCCCTAATTAATTATTATAAGTTATTTATATATTTGAATTAATTATATTTTTTATTACATTACCCCTAATTAATTATTATATGTCATTTATATTAGAATTAATAATGTTTAATTAAAAAATAAATATTTATGACGTTTGTTTCAACTGCTTTAACCGTAATTTTACTATATCATCCCTAATTAATTATTATAAGTCATTTATGTATTAAAAATTAATAATATTTAATTAAAAAAATTAGTTGCCTCGTCATTTACTATATTACCCTAATTGCTCAGTGATTTATTATATTACCCCTAATTAATTATTATAAGTCATTTATATGTTAGAATTAATAATATTTTCTTATTATATTACCCTTAATTAATTATTATAAGTCATTTAATTATTAGAATTAATAATATTTAATTAAAAAATAGATATTTATGACGTTTGTTTCAGCTGCTTTAACCGTGATTTTACTATATCATCCCTAATTAATTATTATAAGTCATTTATGTATTAAAAAATTAATAATATTTAATTAAAAAAATTGATGATATGTCTTCCTATATTATCTCTAATTGCTCTGTGATTTACTATATTACCCTAAATTAATTATTATAAGTCATTTATATACTAGAATTAATAATTTTCTTACTATATTACGCATAATTAATTATTATAAGTCATTTATATATTAGAATTAATAATATTTAATTAAAAAATAGATATTTATGACGTTTGTTTCAGCTGCATTAACCATGATTTTACTATATCATCCCTAATTAATTATTATAAGTCATTTATGTATTAAAAATTAATAATATTAATTAAAAAATAGATGACATGTCTGCTGCAGCTGCTTCAATCATAATTTTGCGAAATATCACTTATAATTAATTATTATGAGTCATCTAAGTGTTAAAAATTTAGTCATATTTTAAAAAAATAGACATAAAATGATAAATTAACTCTTGATGTATTAAATTAAGTTGACCTCCTTCAACCGTGATTTTACTGTATCATCCCTAATTAATTATTATAAGTCAATTATGTATTAAAAAATTATAATATTTAATTAAAATATTGATTTCGACATGGCTGCTTCAAGAGCTGTGCTGTAATTTTACTATATCACCCCTAATTAATTATTATAAGTCATTTATGTATTAAAAAATTAATAGTATTTAATTAAAACAAGAAAAATATGCGTTTATGACATGTTTGTTGCAGCTGCTTCAACCATAATCATATTTGAGAAGATGATCCAAGACTTTGTTGTTAATTGAAGTATTTTTTGTTCCAGTTTTTATATGAACTAATCCTATGAATATTAGTTCTACATCTTTTCTACATTTTGTAACAGGTCTCAATCTTATCATCAAACAATTAAAATAACCCAACTACACGACACATCACACTTTTTTATCATGTGAAAAAAAACTATCTTATAAAACTTCACTCCTTAGCGAGTACCGTCAAATAGTTATTATTTAAAAAATTATCGTTTTAAATCAATGTACATTTATGTTTGTATCTCATTAATATCGAATATTAGTGCTTAAAGATGTCTATAGTATTGGGCCCGTGCTGACACGGGTCATGCACCTCTAGTACTATATATATAGTGTATATATATTGTTTAACGTATTTAAAATGTATATAGGTGGGTATATATAGTGTATATTGAAAAAAAGTTTTTAAATTTTATTTTTGATCGGGTTTGACTGAATTTTTAACCGGGTTTGATCGGGTTTAGGTGGGTTTGACCGGGTTGGGTTAAGTGGGATGGGTTAGGGTTGTTTGCTCGGCCCAACCCACTTAACCCCCACCCGGCTCCAACCCATCCCACAACCCGGCTAATTTTAACGGGCCGGTTCCAGGTTGATCCGGTCCGACCCACTTGCCACCCTTAGTCATAGTTGTTGTTAAGAAAAATTACATAAACTAACAACCTTAAGACATTAATTACAAGAAATAACAATAGTTTGGTAAAATTACAACTAATAACAAAAATAGCAATATTTTATTAATTTTTTTTAGAAGCGCGTGATATCTACTCAAACTTTTCACATCCCTACTTTTACTCTACTTTACCAATTTACTTCCCTCCAACTTTCGTTTTTTTTTTTTTTTTTCAATTTTCACATATCTCTCCCACGATCTTGATAAAAATCATCTCCACTTTTTAAGATAAATTTTTCTTTCAGTTAATGCATGTTATTTTTTTCCATTTAATTTTTGTTAATGTGTTTACTGTCGCCATTTTTTTCAATATTAGTCTGCGAAAATTGTCTGTTTCGGATCAATTTTTTTTTGTTGAAATTTATAATGGCTCAACATGCAAATCGAAGTTGTTCAGTTAGAGAAAATCAACCGAAGAATTTACTCACCGATGAAGTACCATCGTTTAGTCTTGGTTTAACACAAGATCAAGTTTTTAATTTGGGTTCTACTAATGTTCTGTCTAAGGAAGGTGTTACCATTGAAGAGTTGAGATCTAAGCACCGTAACGATTCCGAAAAGATTGTGGAAATAATGAAAAGGAAAGGATTGACAAAAACTTCATCTCCCACAAAATTTCAAAAATCAGTGAAAAGGAGCAAGTCGGATGAAAAAGGAGAATGTAGTAAAATTGCAAGTCCCGTTGCATCAGATTCTGAATCTAAACAAGAGAAAGTGGAGGAGGTATGGTACTATTCTAAAATCTTGTTATTGAAATGAATTGTATATGCTATATACAATATATTTTAAATATGTATTTCATATCTAAATTTTGAGTAAGATATTTGTATTTATTAATTGGAAGGTTTCTGTATATATATATATATATATATTTTATATTTTTTTTTGGAAAAAATTCTGAAATAGCAATTGTAGAAGTGTAATATGTATTCTGAAAATACATTTGTTATATAATTTGTATATGTGTTATTATATTCTTTTCTTTTTAGTTAAATTTGTACAAATCATGTATACATAAAATACATATGTGTTTGTTGAAATATAATTCTAATATGTATTCTGAAAATACATACAGGTTAGATATGTGTTTTTATGTTTACCTCTAAGAATTTTATTCGATGTTAAGTTGTATGTGGTAGTCATTAGATTTTGAATGTAATATGTAGTTCTTGTTTGTTGAAATGTATTTTTTTACATACATAGTTGTATTTGTTATTATTCATCTTATAAAATATCTATAAGATGTATTTCATAAATACATATAAAAGAATGTTTGTATTAATATGTATTATTAAAATACATTTGTTATATAATTTGTATATTTGTTGTTATATTCTTGTCTTGTTAATTAAATTTGTACAAATCATGTATTCACAAAATACATAATGTGTTTGTTGAAATATAATTCTAATATGTATTATGAAAATACATACAGTTTAGATATGTGTTTTTATGTTACCTCTAAGATTTTTTTTCAATGTTAAGTTGTAGTTGATAGTCATTAGATTTTTAATGTGATATGTAGTTCTTGTTTCTTGAAATGTATTTTTTACATACTATAAGATGTATTTCATAAATACATATAAAAGAATGCTTGTATTAATATGTATTATTAAAATACATTTGTTATAATTTGTATATGGGCTGTTATATTCTTGTCTTGTTAATTAAATTTGTACAAATCATGTATTCACAAAATACATAATGTGTTTGTTGAAATATAATTCTAATATGTATTATGAAAATACATGCAGTTTAAATATGTGTTTTTATGTTACCTTTAAGATTTTTATTCGATGTAGATTTTTAATGTGATATGTAGTTCTTCTTTGTTGAAATTTATTTTTTATATACATAGTTGTATTTGTTATTATTCATCTTATAAACTAACTATAAGTTGTATTTCATAAATACATATAAGACACTTTGTATAAACTAGTTTTAAGATGTATTTCATAAATACATATAAGAGACTGTTTTGTCAAATAAATGCATTTTTTTGTTGTTTAGGTCATTCGTGATCAAATATACATGGCACGTGTATTGCCCAAATTTGCTCCTCATATAGGATGTCAGACGGTCAATGACATTGAAGACCATATTAAGACAATGTTGACGAAGAGTCAGTACAAGATGTTTTGAACTAAAAGTATATTTGGTTTCTTAATGAAGAAGAAAGATTGTGTCGGCCAAGCCCAGTTAGGGAGATGAATTATGTCACTTGAAACTAGGAAAAGTTCTACAAGTGTCATAGTCATTCGAGCAAAGGGCACAATTCTTCATTTCACTATTAGAGAGTTTGCTTTGGTGACTGGTTTGAATTGTGCTGCAAATAAGGATGAATTTGTGTTTGACGAGGAGTGCCCAAATAAAATTATTGATCAATATTTTGATGGTGAGAGTTTTGTACAGAAAAAAGGTTTATTTGCGATTGTTTCTGACAAAATTTGGGGGAATGATAACAATGAAGATGCTTTAATATTTGCCAATTTATATTTTATTCACGCATTCTTACCAAATGATAACAATGAAGATGCTTTAATATTTGCCGATTTATATTTTATTCACGCATTCTTACTATCGTCAGTTGATACCGTAGTTATTCCACACCTCCACTTTAATTTGGTTGAGAGTGATCGCTACAGTGATTATCTGTGGGGATCGATTGCATTTGAAGAATTAGCTAGAAGCTTGCATTCAAAGTTGAAGCCGAAAGGAAAGTTCTATATGCTTCTTGGAATGCCACTGGCCATTCAAATTTGGTTGTACGAGTGTTGTTCAAACGTGCCTCGTAATGTTGCTTTCAAGGTGGATTCTCAAATCCCATGTATTTTGAATTGGAAGACAAATTCTCCTCATCCAAGATATGAAACTCTTATGGGAAGTATGTTTGATGATACAAATGACAAGGTTAGTTTTACTTTTTATCCTTTTTATGTGATGTTGATTATTTTGTAAATATATTTTCTAATCTGGTATATGTATATATACAACATACCATTTGTCATTGTATATTCATTATTGGGTTTGGATCATGGTTAACTGATTTATAATGTAATTAATTTTACCATATAAATTATTTTTTTTATTATGTTATTTAAATTGTAGGTTGTTTTTAAGAATATCAAGCCAACAAGAAAGGAGATTACAGTTTTTCATATGAAGATGACATTAATTCGGATGATGATTTTCAGGATCCTCCATAAAGACAAAATCAGTTAACCACAAAGAAAAAATTTCATGGCGATTCATCAGCTTCACCTGCAAAGAAAAAATTGAAGCCACATCCTAAAGGTGTAGATGAGCAGATAGCAAAACGGACCCCTCCACCCTGTTCTGCAAAGATTCCTTTTGCGAGGACTCCAATTCACAAGCCAATTCAAACAAAAGTTACGCTACATGGAAATAGAAAAGACATAAATCGGCCTGACATTAAAAAATCTATTTCGGTTCAGTCGCCTACTCCATCTTCGTTCAGTTCTGAAGATGAAGACGGTGTTGTCTCGAAGAAAGTCTTTGATAAGTTTTGTGAAAAGGTAATTTCTGTTTAAGTTTTTCATTAATTTATTTCTCCATTTCTAATTTTTTTTTTTTTATAATTCAGGTATGGCAAGAGTTTAATGATGTATGTGGCCTAGTGTCTTCCAGGTTTGATCAGATGATGAATGCAATTAATGAAAATAAGGTACAACATATATACATTTACAACATATGTATTTTTTTACAACTAAGTTGTTATTTACTATTTGTTTTTTATTTATATTTTCATGTTTTAAACGCGAAGAAACAAGCAAAAGGCAGCGAATCTGATCAGCCACCAATGGATGAAAATGTTAAGAGTACATCACCCCATCAAGCGACTACAAAGTTTGTTCATGAGTTTAATAAGAATCCTGAAGGCACATTGGTAAGTAAATTCCGTACATTTATAGTCAACTAATTTTATATATACAATTCTAATTTATCATTATAAAAAATAATATTAAAACAGGTTGTCGAAGAGATGGCAGGATATCAAAGCAACAGTATGAATGATGTGTATATTGAGATTGATGGATATAATGAGGATAATGACATTGTTCTGGTAGAGCTTTTTTTTGTTTGGTTAGGTATAGTTATATTGATGAATAATAATTATTTTAATTTTTTATTGTTTCATTTTTGAAAGGAAAAAACTGATATAGATGTGCATGAAGCAAGAGATGTATGTGTCGCTCCGATATGCTGAATACATATAGGTTAGTTTTTTAGTTCTTCAAAAATATTATTTTATTTAATTTGTATGAACATGTATAGAACACAAAAACGGTTGACGAAAGTATTGGTGAAGTACAAATATCAGAATCTCAGTTCACATTTTCAGATGACGTCCTTAGAAGCATTGATCTTGACTCCATAACAAAAGCCAATGTTGAAGTTGAAGATGAGTTCAAGGTATCTACAATACGTGCATTGATTGCTTTTTTTAATTTGTTGGAAAATGCTACCTTACTAGATCTTTATAAAATTTATACAAAACAAAGAAGGTGCGATCGAGATGAATGTAAATACACCAGCGGAACATGAGTCAGAGGTTAATGATGTGGATAATTCAAAGTTAGATCAGCAACATAAGAGTGCAGTCCACATTCCTGCGGGAGTAAATGATGAAAGCAATGCTGATCAAGATTTGTCTGACTCTCAGATCACTCTTTCG
The DNA here is from genome assembly GCF_002878395.1 of Capsicum annuum. NCBI lineage: Eukaryota > Viridiplantae > Streptophyta > Magnoliopsida > Solanales > Solanaceae > Capsicum > Capsicum annuum. The sequence continues at coordinate 152,346,362 of NC_061112.1, read as the reverse complement.
GATGAGCTTCTTCCTAGTCTTAATGCCTATGTCAATCTTGAATGAAGTATAGTTGTACATCCATCGGCAAATCAAGCACAACAAACGCCAATGCATGTTTCAAGGATTAGACGACCATCTATACACAATGAAATTTGGTTCAACAGATGGCTGCTAGTACTCTTAACATATTTTTTTAGTTAACAAATTTGCTTATTTTATATATTAAAATTATATTTTTTTTCTAATGAATATTGAAGTATGATTTTGTATTTTGTTGTTCAATTGTATTTTTAGACCAACTATAATTGTTTTTAATGAGATATGGTTATATTTTGAAGATTATTTTTTTTTATTTTGAAGTTATATTGTTTAGATATTTTTACTCTGCATTTGTTCATATGTATTTCAGAAATACATCTATTGCAGTTTTAAGACATATGATTTAACTTTTGTTTCAGCAGTATACTTATTGTTACTTATAATACTACATCATCTTATGTAATTGATTATATTTACATAATTAATTATATAACTTAATAATAAAGTAAGCACGGAAGAGCAACGGAGAGCATTCGATCAGAAGCATCCCTTCACATCTCATCCAGTTAATGCGATAGAAGACACTAAGGTCACCAACAAATTCATGACGTGGCTTTCATTGGATCTTCTTAAATATCATTCGAAGAGGTATACATCTTACAACTTAATAGTACTAACTTTTGTAAATTAAGATTATGTAAATTACAGTCTAATATGTATAATGAATAAACAGGAACAGCAAAGAAGAACATTATTTGAAGGGAAAGACAAAAATACCAGTTATCAAATTTGAAATTTTATCTGTTGAAGATAAGAATTGGTTCTATGTTATGGGTACTCCTAGCCAGACGTGGTCAGATGAGGTAAGTGATGTATTATTACGTTGATTTGTATATTGGAATAAATATTAGTTCTGTGTTATATGAATAATTGTAATTGATTATATTGTTATAGTTGAAAATGTATATTTGTATATACATATGAAGTATGTTATACGTTCACTGATATGTACATGATATTTTCATATGTAAGGTTTGATTTTTTTATTTGTTTATTTAATATTAAGTATGAAATTTATTTATAATGCAACAAATTGATGTATGCTTGTACTATCTGCGAAAGAAGTTCAAGTATGATCCCAATATCTCATATAAGTTCAGCATTGTAGACTGTAATTTCATGAACAATGTTATAAGTGTGTTTGATGTGTATAAATTGGATGATGTAATTCTTAATGCTGGTGGAAAGAAATATCATCTGAATGAGTACGTAAGTGGATTCCGCATGCATGCTGCAGTGCCATGGCATACGATTGATCATATGTTCATTCTTGTTCACGTAAAGGCAAAACATCATTGGGTTCTTGCGGTTATATCTTTCAATCATAGGTGCATATATGTATATGATTCTTTGTCAGCTGCTGGTCATAATGCGGCAGTGCTTACTGAAATTGAAAAGTTAGCTAAGGTTATATCTATATGTCTCATTGAATGTAAATTCTACGAGAATAAGGGTATTGACATCGACAATCATCCTAATTACAAATTGAATGATAAGATGAATCCGTTTGGTGTTTCAATTGTGGAGAATGTGCCTCAACAACCAAGTGGAAGCTTGTAAGTAAATAGTATGCATTTTACTTGTATATATACATATGAATTAAGCTTTTAACAACTTCTTACTTATTAATGTATGTCTTTGCAAGGATTGTGGCTTATATATGGTTACGTATGCCGAGTGTCTTACTTTTGGTGAAGGTGTTCCATCTGTTGACTTTGACCTAGATCTAATTCACATAAGATATGCTTCACTGTTGTGGGATTATGGTACTACGAAAGCAAAAGCAAAGGCACAAAGCGATGATGAAGCACCAATGAGGCCTCTTCGGATCACTGAGTTAACAGAAGGCACTGAAGTGGTTGATATTCGATTTGTATTTTATTTTGTTGAAGTTAACAACATGTAAGATTAGGTGAATATTTTTTTTTGAATATATTATGGGATTCATATGTTACTTTAATGGTCAAAGATTACTTTAATGGTCAAAGATGGCATGTTAATGTTCCTTTATTGTTATGTTAACTTTTTGATCTTTAATCGTATAATTTCTACTTTTTCATGGTTAGTATATGTCTATGTGCATATTTATAATAATAAATATGCTTATTCCAGTGAACATATGTATTTTTAACATACATATGCTTATTTCAGTTAACATTTGTACTTTTAACATTACATGAACATTCAACTAACAAATCAATTATGAAGTGAACATATTACCATTACAGTGAAGATATGTATTTTTCAAATACATATTACCATTACAGTGAACATATATATTTTAAAAATATATATCACTATGACAGTAAAGATATGACTTTTTAAAATACATATTACTCATAAAATATGTCATTCCAGTTAACAAATGTATTTTATTAACATAAATTATATAATTTCAGTGAGCAAATGTATATTTAAAATACATATACCATTCAACTGAACATAATCGTTTATAATACATATGTATTTTTATTTGATTTTCATATATACATTTCTACTAAATACACATCCAGACATATGTATTTTTCAGATTTTCATTTGTATTTTTTGAAAGATACACATTATGGTTAATACTAATGTTCGTTTCAGATTGTATTTCCATTTACGTCTAATGTAAACATATTTATTTTTCAAAATAATAATGGCTCCTATTATTCTATATTCAAACATATTTTTAGTGCAAAGAATATATGTATATATATACATATATAATATAAAATTTATCATTTGAACTATAACAAATTAACAAGTTCAACTTCATAAAAGTGCAACATCTGAACACTAACAAATTATCAATATCAATAAAAAGTTCAAAATTCAAAATGAAACAACTCAAATTAAAAATAATAATAAAGCAACAGAATTTTCACTAAAAACATGATCAAATGTGTCATTTGTTGTATTTCCTACATGAACGCCTATTGTGACCTTTTTGTCCGCATGAACTACAACAATTTTTGCTTTTCTTTTCAAACATATCTCTTTCTGATTTACCGCACTCCTTCTTTGCAGGTCTTTCAGGGGGCCGCTTGTATTTTTGGGGCAAAACCACTTCCTCTAATATATCATGAGGTATCACCCCGTCATCTTTATGTGATAGAGGATATACAGGAAGATCATACGTTCTCAGTACAGTTTTTGGCTTGTATAGATTAGAGCAATGCGTTCCTTTTTCAAGATTCTTTCTATCAAGTATAGCACAAGCATACACACATGGTATCTCATCCAATGGGAATGCATGACAAGAACATTTTTTTTTTTCTTTAGACAAATTATAAAATGTTTCTCCTTATCGTGGACAGTATAGAAGTACTCTAAGGCTGGTATAATCTGAAAATATTAATACATAAAAAATATTATAGAAAAAAAATTACAGTAAAATTTGCTACAAATTAGCAAATGTATTTTTTTTCAAAGCAGCAAATGCATATTAATATGTCTAAAGAAGATATACATATTTTTTTTATTACAACACATAGATTTGTTATAAATTTAATAATTTGTATATTAAGATATGTTTCATGCAACATATAAAAATTCAAGAAGATATAACATTAAATGATTATATCTATTTTATCATACCTTCATATGTGTACACTCTGCTTCATTCTGTTGGAGAATTGTTTGAAATTTTCCAATAAGATCCGTGCATGTGTACAATGCCTCCTATCTGTTTTCACAGTTCCATCTACCAAATATCAATCTAACTTCCTCTAAAAAATCGTATATTGGAAGTTCTCTAGCTGATACCAGTGCAACATTAATTGACTCTGCAATATTTGATGTTAAGGTCCATCCCCTATGAACTGTTGCATATGGCCTAGCCCACTTATCGTATTCCGCCAACTCCAAGCAATTCTTCATCCTAACATCAACTACCTTCACTTTCTCCATTAAATTATGAAATTCGAACTTTGAGTATAATTTCGCCATGGAATAGAAGATTTCCGACAATGCATCATGTGACTTACTAATTTTTTTTTTTCACATTACCCCATAGATGCAACATACAAGCGTAATGTGGTACATTATTGTACACACTAGCAACAGCTTTTATAATGCTTGGATTACGATCGAAAACTACACACATATGTTCTCTTTTACCGTATGCTTCCTTTAGATTCTGAAAGAACCATGTCCAGGATGCATCATTTTCAGAATCTACTATTTCATATGCCAATGAAAATATATGGCCTGAACATGAAACAAATACATTAAAAGTACGATATATACAGACATTAAGAAAATTATATGTATTTTTCAAATACATACAGCTGGAAACAAGTTTAACTGAATTTAACACATAAACATAACCCATACCTATAATACATATAAATATATTTGGAACCATATCTTTCTCCCAATCAACATCCACAAAAAATTGAATAAGTACTCTATAAAAACATATAACTTACCGATTATGTGAATGAAATTTATTTCATAAACATAATTCACAAATTTAATATAAATTCATATATCTAAAACATAACAAATAAATAGTACAAAGATAAATATGCTGCACATATATATAATAAACACATACATCTTTTCATAGAGTTAAATACATTTTGAGAATAGCTTACCGGCTCCATCCATGGTACATGCAGCTATAAATGTGTCATTGTACAGTCCTCTGAGATAACTTGCATCAACAACTATCACAGGTCTACAGAGATCGAACCCTTGTATGAATGTAGTTAGTGCGACAAAAATATACAAAAACTTATTATCTTCATGCTTTTTCATTCGTATATGTGAACCTGGGTAAGTAGAGTTCAAAACATGAATGTATGCAGGTAGTTTTCCGTATGATGTCGACGGTTTCCCTCTCAAATCTTCAAGTGCTTGTTTCTTAGCTCGCCAAGACATAATGTACGTCAAAACCATACCAAGGTCTTCCTTTATGTCACTTCTGATTTCAGTCGTACTGTACTTTCTTTTGTGATTTTTAAACTTTTGTTTCATCGTACCTCCAATCAACTTACTAGTAGCATGAAACTTAGGATAAATCTTATCCTTTATCGGACATGTGTGTTCGGGTAAGAATTCTCTAACACAAAACATTCTTGATTTATTGATATCAGATGCACGAAATAAAAAATCACAATTACATGATTTGCATATTAATGTGTAATTGAAAAAAAAAAAGATGAAATGTAATTTGCAACATGTAAAAAAAAATTTAATCTATATGTATTTTTTAAATACATATGCTGTAATACAATTTAACAAGAAGAAAACAACAAACTTTATATACATGACAAACTTACCAGGTTTTACTTGATCTAACAGATCGTGATTGAAACTTCTCTCGAATCGTGTAATCCTTCATCACAGATTTTCACACCCTTTCGAGATATAAACTTGTTCAACCTCAATATGTTTGTGATGTGGGTCCGAGATAATTACTTTAGTTGCATCAATATCCAATACATCCAAACATTCATCTGAATTAGTAACTATCAACGCTCTTTTAGTACTTGTATTCACAACGTTACGCGCAGTGATAGACAGATTCATACTCACAGCGTTACATATTGATGAACTAACCAATTCATTGAAACTATTCTTTTTTTGAAACACTTATGTACAAGGGCAAAACACTCATTACCTTTACCTCTCTTTTCTGCATAATGTAAACCTTCAAACCTATGTCATTACGTATACGTATTTTACCTTCAATATCTGTTAACTGATATTCAATTTGAATGCTTTTGCGTGTCAAATCGACATCCATGTATGAAGCTAGTACTTCGCGCAGTTGGTTGTATGAAGCGTTTATGCTCAACAATATTGCATCACTGATGTAATCTTTATATTGTTGTTCATACTACCAGTATGTTTAATGAGAACAGGTATGCTTCCCATCGTCAAGGTCCAGAACACTACAAAATATTAAATACAAATTCAATTATATAATATGTACTGCATACAATTAATAATTTGTATATACACAACAACAAAAAAAATTCCCACGAAAAATTAATTTTTCATCAGAATAATGTGTATCATCTACTACAATTTAAATTTAGCATTTAAGAAGTTTAATTTAGTTTCATACATACATGACGAAAAGAAAATCTTTGATTTTTGAGAAAAAAAGTATTTGAAAAATATTTTCAGCCATAACTTATAAAATTCAAAATACAATATATAAAATTTTCAACTTCATGATCATTAACCCATATTTTTATTAACTTTCAAAATATTTTCGCAATTTCATAAACATGATCTAAAAATTTTATTTAACCATACATGTAATCGTGGAGTTGATTATTCAATTATTCTTCGTAAAATATAGAGTTCATCAATGATATTTCAATCTCTCAATTTTTTTTTTAAAAATGCTTTTACGTGATGTATATGAAAAATGATTTTTGAATTTCAAATTGTGAATTAACGGTTAAGGTAAAAAAAGAGAGTCATAAATGGTAAAGGTATCTGTTAATTAAATGTTGCTTAAAATGAGGAACAGTTTTATCCCTTAATTTACTCTAACTGATTAGAGTTTAATAAGGAACGTTTAAACATATTTGTATATATATTTTTATAGCAGTCTTTTACTAAAATACAAAATACATATTGCTATTTTTTGTAATTTTGAAACTGTTGCTATAAATATTATAATTATGGCTCTACAGTTGCTATTTCTGAAATTTTCCCTTGTTGTGATTGTCAACATTAGTTTCTTTAGTAGAACGTATAGATGGGCCCAATTTAACATAGGAACTCACAGATTAGGCCTACAGCTAAATTGAAAAATGTTTATATATGCATATTGGATCCTTAAAAAAGTTTGTCTACATAAGCATATCGAATCCTCCAAAAAGTGGGGTATTTTTTGAAGGATCCGACGCAGATACGACAACATTTTTAAAAAGTCCAAGCAACATAGGAATCTACTATACAAATTAAACATTTTGGGGTGCTTATTTCACTTGTGTATATCCTACAGGTCTCTGTAAATGCGAAAACATAGGACAAAGAAAAACGAAATTAATTACAACTAATAAAGAAAATACCACGCGTTGTTACTTCACCGAGCTGGGAACCAAAATATGCCATGGAACTAAAAAAAATATCAAATATGTCATGTTTTTAAAGTGTGACCATAATATGCTTAACTCTCTTAAAGGAGAGAGTTATATGCATTATTTTTAACGGAAGTGATCAAACGGAGTTAAGTTTCAAAAAATGTGCATATCTCTCTTAAAAAGAGAGTGATGCATTTTTTTTTAACATAACTCTCTTAAAAACTACATAACTCACTTAAAAAATGAGTTATGTATTTCTTTTTACATAACTCACTTTTTAAGTGAGTTATATATAATAAATATACTTTTCACTTTACCATCTCTCATCTTCACTTCACTTTACCCTTTTTACTCCAAACAACAAAACCTTCCAAGAACCCACAAAACCCCACTAGTCCCCCATTGATTTTATACGTAATAACACATATAAACTTAGAAAATTGATTCTCCACTGGTCCCCATCCAACAAGTTGGAGTTAAACGCGCATCAACAACATTAGTTGGATTATCAAATTGCGTATGCAAATTCTTCAGTGTTGGAGAGTGCGCAGGACGATTTTTACACTCCTTCTTAACATAAATTTGACGAATGTTCAGCTTTATTTGACTAGCATAGTCACAAGGAGCCCTCAGAAATTCAGTCAACGACTCATCTTCACTGATAATCCATTCTCCATAATTTACCAATCCTTGTGATAAGAACGAATTTGGATACTGTCAAACTATAAATAAATCAAAATCATCATTTTTTATTTTCATTCTTCCAAAAGTAGATTCTACAAAGTCTCCGTAACCAATTGAAATTGAATACTTGACGTTGAACTTGGGGGAGATACTATAATAAATTGTATTTCCCTCGTGAATAATTTCATTATCCCAAAAAAGTTCAACTTTAACACGTTCAACATTCATTCTTTAAGCTTGATTAAGTTTTGAAAAGAAGAGTCGAATTTGAACAAGTTTGAAAAAGAAGATTTAATTTAAAGAAGAAAAATGCAGTTTCAAAAGAGGAGATGAGTGAATAAAGAATGAAGAGTTTATAATGTATACTTCTATTTAAATAGGAAAAATATGAATGTTGGTGGAAAAAGTTATTTGCACATGACTCATATATTTGTAGAGTTATATAAATATAATGAATAACTCACTTAAATAGTGAGTTTTACATTTTATTTCTACATGACTCATATAATCAGTGAGTTGTACTCTCTTCGTTTCATAATAGTTGATCTTCTTTCTAAAAAAATAAAATTTTAAAAGATAAATTAATTGTTCACATAATATCTAAGTTTTTATAAAGTGAGTTATATAATTTTTATTATATTTACGTAGAGAAAAAAAGTAAGTTAAACTTTTATTATATAACTCCCTTTTTGAGCGAGTTATAAAATGCAAAAATGCATAACTCTTTTAAAATGCATCACTCTCTTTTTAAGAGAGTTGTGTGAGTTCTATTACATAACTCACTTAAAAAGTGAGTTATGTAAAATGAAATACATAACTCACTTTTTAAGCGAGTTATGTAATTTTTAATATATAACTCTCTTTTTAAGAAAAAGACAGTTATGCACATTTTCTGAGACTTAATTTCGTTTGCTCATTTTCGTTAAAAATGATGCATATAGCTCTCTTTTTAAGAAAGTTAAATATATTATTGTCATACTTTAAATACATGACATAATTTTTTTTAAGTTTCATGGCATATTTGAGTTTCCAGCTCTACTTCACCTTACCTTAATTTCCCGGCATCCAAGGAAAAATGCAAATTCAATACTAATCTGATAAGTTGTACTGGCATTGAGTGTCCACTTGTATGTATTATTTTTTTTCAATGTTTATGATCTCTTTTATGTGGCAGATTTTTAGTTGACATTGAAGGATCTTGTGGTCCAGAAGACTGAAGTTCCGATGCTTCGCTGTTAAATGGTACTTCCTTGGTTTCAAAAAGAATGATCTATTTTGATTCGACCCAAAATATCTTTTAATCTTGTGGTACTAAATATGTCATGTAGAAAGTTAAAATTAAAGTATTACCAAAAAAAGAAAGAGATCATTCTTTTTGAAACAGATTAAAACAGCGGGAGGAAGTATATATATATATATGGTCCACCACCATAATTAGTCAAGCATGAGCAAGAATTACAGTATCGTCCTATCACCGCAAGCAAGCGCTTTATCATCCCTATTGCCTTCTCACCTCATATCAACTGATCAATACATTTTCTCAACTTTCTTCTAAAGAAGATTATTGACATTTTATTTACGTTTCATTTTCAATGGTACACCTATAGTTTCTCATCTATTGTCTCGAGACTTAGGTGTTTAGGGGTGAAACTGCATATGAGGGGTATATTAGACGCATGTCACAAGTTAGAACCTTGCAGTAGATTAAAAAAAAAATGATATCTAATAAGTAGAGAATGGTAGAGGGTGGCGCATTTTATTGCCTTTTATTTATCATGTTCAATGCTACACTAAACCTATAGTTTCCCATCTATTGATTGCTTCGAGGGGTGAAAGTGCATAACTTGAAATGGAGCTGGGCAAATAAGCTAAATATCAATTGCCTCAGAATTAAGTCCTGCCTTTCGAAAAAAAAAAATTCTCGCTTTGAATCTCTTGCAAAATATCTTGGTAGCAAATACTAGATTTGAGCTTTGATATAATAACTACTACAACAACATATTCGGGTAGTCTCACAAAGTGGTTTGGGCACACAGACCTTATCTCTTCCTCATAAATAGAAAAGTGATTTTCGATTAAGGCTGGCAATTTCAGTTCATATTTGTGAAAAGAATCCATTTAATCCATATTTATTGAATTGGATCACTCATATTTCAAATGAGTAAATATGGACTTCAATTCATTTTAAAAGCTCATACAAATATGAACAAAATGGGTAAAATATGGGTACCCATTTAAACACCAAGATCACCCACCTATGCTTAAAATTTATATTTTATAATTTTTTTTAATTTTAAATTTATTTGTATCGTACTATATATTTCAAATAATTTTATTATTTGTATTTGAATAGCTTAGTTATCAATATGTATAATTTATCATTTGTATTTATATACAAATAAGTGTACGAATTAATTGTATTTCCTCGAAACTAAAATACATAAATATACAATGTATCATTCAATGCAAATGTGACACTAGTATTAGTATATCAATTTGCAACTGCTAAAGATATTTGGTTTGATGAATGTAATCCAAGATCTTTCAGGATACTATTTTTGTATGTGTTCATTAGGTGGAGTTCACTTGAGTGTACTTACACAAATTATAAATGTTGGGCGAATATAAATCAATATGCGCTTAGGGTATTTTCGTTATCATAAAAAAAAAATCAAAATAAAAGAAAAATCAAAAAAAAAAAAGAGGTAAAAGTTAGAAGAGATAGAAGAGAGAGAAAAAAAAAGCGTAAAGAAAGAATTGAAAAAAAAATATAAAAAAAAAATCAAAAGGAAAAAAAGTAATGAAAAGGGAAAAAAATGATGGTAAATACAAATTTATTGAGTGGTTATGATATTTTAGTTATCATTCATAATTTATACTCAACTTAATCATGTTCTTCAAAAATAAAATAAATATAAAACATAAAATAAAATGAAAAAAGAAAAAAATGAGAAAGAAGTAAAAATAAAACAAAATAAAAAATAGAAAAAAAGAAGACTAAAAAGGAAAAGAAAAAAAAGAAAGAGAAGCAATGGGTAGAGATAGAAGAGAGAAAAAAAAAATGAAAAAAAATAAAAAAAAAAAAAAAAAGAGTAGAGATAGAAGAGAGAAAAAAAAATGAAAAAAAATAAAAAAATAAAAAATAAAATTAGAGACTACATATAGAAGAGAGAGAAAATTTTTTTTTTAAAAAAAGTCAAGTTGATATGATATAAAAGTTTTATGTTTTTGACTTTTAAAGTGGGTTGAATCATTTTTACCCAATCCATATTTGACCAAATTCATATTTACCCATATTTATATGGGCGGATTGCAATCTAACCATTTTTGTTCGATCCATATTTAACCGTCCAAATCCAATCCAATCCGCTCATTTGTCACCCCTATTTTTGATACATTCTCGACTCAAGAAAAACAATTCAGAGTAACCTCCCCAAAAAAGTAATGAAAGTGTAAGAAATAACAAACAGTAACCAAAATAGTACAATGAAACAACAATAAAATAATATAATAATCAAAATATAAGAAACAAAAAAAATAGTAAAAATTGAAGGATGAAAAACTATAGAAGCAATACTACAACTACTAATATAAATGTACAGCAAGACAAACGTACAATGTTGATATAATAAGACCACAAAAGCAGGTGGCTGAGGAAAATGAATTGGTCGGCAATTGATAACTCAAAATGGGGTCCAAATGAACCGTCTATATCCACATAATTTATATGAAAGCATTTCATAATGAAAAAAAGTTAGGACAAATGGATTTCGCTTTAAGAAATTCCCATAACTCTTTGAAAACGATATATGTTGCTCTGCTTCTGTCTACACTTTCTTGTATCAATACTCACCAAAAAGGTCCAAAATATATATAAATCATAAAAATGCACAACTAGTTCTATTACTGTACAAAAAATGTACTGAAAAAATCTCATAAAATTTCCATTCCTATATTTGTCCTTCCAATTATTTCCTATTTTCAGACTCTTTTAGAAGGAATTCGTCACTTCTGTGTGGTCCAGTTGATGCACTTCGCATACTTGAGGACCCTGTGGTGTTAGTATAAGATGACGATTCATCAAATTTAGAGAGTGCATTTGTTACTAAACTTCTTATGCTGGATTTGACAGAACCGCCAGCTAATAAGCTCGAATTTAAGAAAGGTGGTTGGCATGGTTCTGGAATTTGATAACCCTCACACGTTAGCATTTGGACAACTTCTCTCATCGATGGTCTTAAAGCGACTGAAGCTTGAGTACACAACAGCCCCACTTTTAGGACCTTTGATGCCTCCTCTCGCGGAAAATCGCCATCCAAGAGAGGGTCTACTGATTCAGTGACCTGATTTGTTGTGTAGAGCTTCCACACCTGAAAAAAAACGACAATATACTGAGTTCAACTGCTGAGTATCAGAAGGTTAATTTCACATGTCGCCACTGAATTTTACTCATAATAACAGTAAAGTCGCAAAATTATTCCTTGTCACACTACTAAACTGAATGAACTTTGCCCACTGTCATATTAAAATGCTTAAACTTTACCAATTATGCCAGTAAAGTCACTGAACTCTACTCACTATAACAGTTATGCCTTGACGATATAGTTGGTAAGTTTAGTAACTTGATTGTTATGGTCGGTAGAATTCAGTTACTTAAATATGATAAAAATAGTTGTGACTTTACTAACAATGTTTAATGATCATAATGACAATTCTAAAGAGAAGTGTATAGTATTCTTACTGTTTGTATTAGAGAGCCAGAGTCATCTGCAAAGGCAATACTTTTTCGGCCACAAACAATTTCAAGAACTAGCACCCCATAGCTATAGACATCAGCCTTCTCTGTTAGCTGTCCTTTTACGAGGTATTCAGGAGCCATATATCCTCTGTACAGCGAAAATATCCCTCGTTAAGTTAAAAAAAGACCAATGTTTGTGAATTGTAATGAAAAGTATTTGTGCATTGTGACTTACAATGTTCCAGCAATTCCAGTGCTAAGATGAGTTTTGTCAGCTGCAAAACACCGAGCAAGGCCAAAATCAGCAATTTTCGCTTCAAGATTTTCATCAAGAAGCACATTGGAACTCTTGATGTCCCTGTGGATGATTCTGATCTCTGAGCCTCTATGGAGGAAATCAATGCCTTCTGCTGTTCCAACTATAATACGGAAACGTTCTTCCCAATTTAGGATCTTTATCTTGTTCTTATCTACAACAAAAATTCAACAACTCAATCAGAACAATGCAACTGTCGCACAACATATAATTAGATAGAAACGTATATGTAATAACAACGCATTGTCAAAGTCCTGGTTCAACTGTCGAGGTATTTTCCGCTCTGCCCCAACCATTGGGCCCTCAGCGGTTCTGTCACGCTGGGGTTTACCCCAAAAGACGTCTTGATAGTTGGACTCCTGAAACTTGCCATTTATGTATCGAATAAGAAAGAAAGTTAATTACCAAAGAGGTATTGGTCTAGACTCTTATTGGTCACAAATTCGTACACGAGCAGGCTCTCGGGGCCTTCAATGCTGCAGCCCAACAACTTGACAAGATTTTTGTGTTCAATTCCATGGATGAGATTAACCTCATTGAAGAACTCATCAACCCATTGTCTTGTATTGAAAAATAGTCTCTTAACTGCAATAACATTCCCATTAGGCAAAGTCCCTTTGTATACAGAACCATTTCCTCCTTGGCCTACTTTTGTTGAAGGATCAAAGTAGTTTGTTGCCTTCTCAAGATTTTCATATTTGAAATTCAAGCTTGACTTCTTGTATGAATTCGATAGTTTGCCAAGATTAATGCGTTCTGCAACAATGCCACAAAAAAAAAAAATGATACTAGCTCATTGAACGTTACTAATTATAACAGTAAAGTCACAAAATTATTTTATTTTGTTCATATGATAATACCTCGTTTTCGCTTTAATGATCTTTTACGAGCTGTGTAAGCAGCAGAGAGAGCCAGCATCATGAAAGCAGTCACTCCAAGAACTATAGCTACTATCACCCCTTTGCTTACCCCTGAAAATAACAGCATTTTCATTACAAAATGCAAAAAGATGATTATTATTATTATCTTTTTTGGAGGGGAGACAAAATATAAAATTATAAGTCAAAAGAGGGCCTCAAAAGTCAGTCAATTTTGAAGTCTTTTGTAAGTTGATTTTAAAATTTGTGTTTATTTTATGAATGATCTTTCTTTGCATATATACATATAAGATGTGAAAATAACACATAAGATTTGAAAAGTCATTTTCCTTTTATTCAAATTTGAAAATGATCATAGGGACCATTTCTTCAAATTTGACAACCAAGGTTCTCAATTTTATAAGGCCCCATAATAGGAAAGTTTTTTTTAAAAAAAGTTGGTGATAACTAGAACATTAAAAAAAAAAACTTTTCCTAATATAAAATTGAGAATTTTGGTTATAGTTTTAATTGAAGGTCACGAAACTTTACAAAATTATGGCATTTCGACGTTAAATCGTAATTAATGTTTGCCGTCAAAATAAAAGCAAAGCACCAACCCAAAAATGCAACAAAGCAATAGGAAAATGTGACACGAGGTGGATGCAGCCACATTTATTTTTGATATATTAAATATACATTTTAAACTTACAAACTTTTAAAAAATCCTAAACTCTATATTCATAATTTCTATAATATAACATATTCAATATTAAAAACAAACCTTAAAAATTAAACTCATCAACTTTAATTTCAAAATAGACTTCTGACCAGCTAATATAGAAAAGAAAGTGAAGTCCGAAAGTGTTCATAAGCCAAAAAGGAAACTCTCCTTTCCTCATTTCAACGTCGTTAAAAGCTTTGTTACGTTAATATGAAAATATTAAATTGAAAAAAAAAGTACTAAAATTTATTAAATTACCCTATTTATTTCTATTTTATCTCACTTACTCTTTATTAAATTGAAAAGTCAGTACTGCTACCCAATTTTGACCTTTTCAACAGCAAGAGTTAAAGTGATTTTTCTTTTTTTTTAAAAAAAAAAAACGTTTTTTCTATCTTGATTGTCTAAATTGATATAAAATTGAAAACGTTCTGTAGATTAAAAAGGACACTTGAGCTGAAACGGAGAAAATACATGAATCATAGCATAACATAAGCCAGGAAATCCTGATTTTTCTTAAATTTGGTATAAGAAGTACAACCTAATCAAGCAATTTTCCAGAAATTTGTTGATTAAACGAAAAACTAAATTTTATTGAAAAATGAAGAAATACTTACTGCTGCTGCTACTCTGAGATGGATCGTTGAGAAAATTTTGTGTAGAATATCTCAAATAACATCCCGCAATTAAAGCTCTGACATCTCTGTTTGGAAAACACCCTTTGATATCTCTGCTTGCTTTATCCAAACATTCTCTACAACCTTTTCTACTCACAGTTTTCCAACACTGTGCCAATCCATAAACGCCGTTCAAATGCATCGACGCAAAGCCGCCGTTCGCCACCGCTCTCCCTGTCAATTGTTCAATCAAATTTCCAGCAGATGCATTTAACGTGTCCAATTCCTGTCCAGTAGCAACTCCAATTGAGCTGCTACAGTTCACTTTATCGTTCGCTGAATCAGTAGTTTCGTTGAAGAAATTGTAGTAATCGTATCGAAGGAAACATCCATCGAGATATATTCGACCTGATTTACCAGGAAGACAACGAGGAAGTCGAGTTCGACTAGCAGCGTAACATAACATACAATCCTGATGTGGCAGATCTTGATAACAATTTGCTAATCCATAAATTGATATGTTTGTTGAATTTACACCGTGACTTCCCCAATTATGGTCCGTCACGCGTTGTGATACGACTTCCATTGCTTTAACAAATATGGGAATGATCGTTGCGGCTGGTGATGACCTGTTCGTTCCACATATCAGTCCCGCTTCTGATATTCGAGGATCAGCTTCACAAATCATAGCGATACTCACCAGGAAAATTAGAATACACCTTATAAATCCCGAGAAATTCATCTCTGCTTTTTTTCTGAAAGGATACGAGCAAAGTTCACTGAAATGACGAATGGAGAAGCGGAAGACTCGTCCTGCTTCTCCTTCGTCTTGCTCTATGTGATTACGTTCTGGTAATAAATATGTTACGATTGATTAATAAGTAAACAGAAATATGGTAGTTAAAAATGGGAAGAAGAGAAGAAAAATGAGTAAATGATATTTTTGGTGTTGTGCAAAAATGATTTGGACTTTACAGCCAACCTTTGTCTGCTTTTATGTGTCCCCATTTGCTAAAATTTGACTTCGTTCTGGATTACTACTATTAAAAGTTTCTGTCTACTTTCTGCCTACTCTAATTATTAGTGTTAGTATAATTTTCAATTGGTATTAGTATAATTTTCATTAATGTAATCTGTCAAAATACTATTAGTTTTTGTTATGTGTATTGTTTAGTCCTTGTCTACTTACTAATATTATCCAATACTACTCCCTCCGTTTCATTTTAGTTGATCCAAAAATCAACAACAACAAATCCAGTATATGCCTACAAAATGGGGTCTAGGAAGGGTAAAGTGTACGTAGTTCATACCACTATCTTAGATGCAGTAGAGAGGTGGTTTCCGATAGACCCTCGGTTCATGACATATAACAGTATAACAAACAGATAACATAAAAGCAAACAAGATGAGATAACACATTGCTAGATAATAAAAGAAATAAGATACCCACAAGGTACTACTATAAACTATCTATCCAAAATCATAGACATCACTGAACACCACTAACAAAAAACTCCACGCACAAATAAAAATAAAGTATTCTTCCCTGCTATAATGGCTAAACTACTACCCACTGATCCTCTATCGTAATTTGAGTCCTCCACACTTTCCTATGAATGGTCACGTCTTCCGTAAGCTATAACTGTTCTATATCATGCCTAATCACCTCCCTTCAATATTTCTTCGAACTACCTCCACCCCGCCAAAAACCATTCATAGTCAACCTCTCACACTTTTGTACTGGAGCATCCGTGCACCTCCTCATCACATGTCCAAACCATCGCAACCTCACTTCCCACATCTTATCTCTCACCGAAGCCTCTTCCACCTCCTCCCGAATAATATCATTTCTAACCATATCTTTACTGGTAAGTCTACACATCTATATCGTGACATCCGTGATCATTTCCGTCACCTTCAACTTTTGAATGTGGGAGTTCTTAACTGGCCAACACCCTGCTCCATACAACATAGCCGGTCGAAATGTCACTATGTAGAATTTACTTTTAAACTTAGAAGACACCTTCTTATCGCACAAAACTCCCAAAGCGAGCCTGCATTTCAATCTCCTTGCAGCAATACGGTGCGTGACATCCTCGTCAATATAATCTCACTATTTTCCTGAATCATAGACCCAAGATACTTGTAACTCTCCCTCTTCTGAAAGACCTGAAAATCTAGCTTCACTACGACATTAACCTCATGCGACAAATCAAGAGAATTTTATTATGTTCTTTCAATATTACTCTATCATTGACTATATAAATATATATATATATATTCAAATTTATATTTTCAAAATATAATTAATAAGACTAATTTAATAAAATAAATTTTTAACAAATACTTTTTTTAAGGAGAATGTCAAGTCAAAAGAATCTAACTATTTTAAAATGATGGTAGTATTTATTTATTTAATAGTCAAGTCATAGTCTGGCAAATTGTTTCTTGGTTGAACGTGTATTACCCTTCATAGTGGTTTAATACTTCATCCGTCCACTTCTATTTATCTACCGCAATGAAAATAGATATATGTTTTTATTTGTTCAGTTAAAAAATTAAGAAATAATTTATTATTTAATTTCTAACTTAAATTATTTAATTTCTAATTTAGCCTTATTATTAATTATAGCCAATTTTTCAAAGTATTAAATTATATTTAAAGAATATGACGAATCAATATAAAATAAGTAAAAATAAACGAAGAAAATAGCATGCTTTTGCACTAAGTAAAAATTAAAAAAAGATATACAATTGAGAGGAAAAAAATCTAAAGGGAAATTGACCAAAAGTAATCACGTATTTGATACATCACTAGTGACATCTTATGTGGCTGGCAAGCAAGGGCGGAACCAGGATTTCAACGAACGGAGTTTCATATTTAAGAAAAACTTAGGATTTCAAATAAGGGGTTAAAAGAAAACTTAGTCGAAGGGGTTCAACATCTACTATAACTACATAAAAAATAATTTTAATGATATACAAATAATATATTTTTTCGTCGAAGGGGGTTCGACCAAACCCCCGAACAAGAGGCTGACTCCGACCCTGCTGCCAAGAGCTAATATAGTATATCAAAAAGATGATGAATGAATAAGAAAAACGATAACACAACTAAAAAGAAATGTTGAGAGAAGGGAAAATGTCCAAGAGAATCTAAGTATTGGCAGTTGATACATCACTAATGACACCTTAATTACTTGACTACCAAAGCAATAAAAAGTAGTAGTACTAGTAAAAACATATGAAAGTCAAGTACTCAAATCTGTCAATGTGATGATAAATGACGAAATTCACGTGGTAAATATTATAAGTATTATATTACATTATATTATACTTCTAGATCAACGAAAAATATTCCTAGATTACAATTTTGCACCTATGGTCCATATATTCTACACCTCTGTCGGATGATCAGACACAACTTAATGCTAAGAATTTCTCAATATTATATACTATATATTAAAAGTTTATCACACACCAAATAAATGCATATACAGCGTATATCTTTCATTCAATTCCTATGTTATTTCTCACACTAGAAGTGTATTTCAACGCATTATGTCGGGCTATTTGTCTCAGTTTTCATGACTTCATCTAAGTTTGAATCTGTGCTAAGAGGTCTACTAGAGATCATAAATTGTTGAAGAAATAACAAAAAATTTCTTTTGTCCATCCAAACGATCGAAAAATAAAGTTGCAACTAATCCAACATATAATATAAAATATTTACACTTATTTAAATTTCAAGGATTTGATTCATCTAATTAATTAAAATTAACTTTTGATGTAACAATTCCCTCCGTTAAAAGTACAATTTTAGAAGTATATATTTCAGTATCAAATTAAATTTTCAATTGTCACTTAAGGGCATATAAGTCAAATTGGAATTTTAACATTGCTTTTACGTATAAAATCACTTTTATGAGGCAAATTTTGTGTTAATTTAAGTAGAGTAGTAGATACATCGTTCTCATTAACTTTTTTTTAGAATTACAAAAAAAAAAGAAAAGAAAAATCTCCTCGCAAGAGTGGAGATATAATTTTGCATACAAATTTGATTAAATTCAGTAATATATTTATATTTAAGAACTCATATATTTATAATTAAAAAATCACTTAATATATGTAGATGCATACTCCATTAAGAGCTCAATAAAATATTTTTAAAAAAGTTATAAATTTAAAATTGTAGTTTCTTCTCGATTTTTTTTTTTTGACTTATGCTTCTACATCTAGAAGGAAAAAAGTAGAAGATCCCAATAGAACAATGCTTCTAGGAATAGCAATATATTATTAGGAAGATAAATTGAATGTCAACTAACGAAGACAAAATAAAGCATTTGTTTTTAGAAATAGGCTATTAACTAGTACTATATTATAAATATTCTATCCCTGTCATCATGTCACTAGCACAACTGCACAAGTTATTGACTAACAACACATTTTTACAGGATAAGTTTGGGATAGTTGCAGTTCTGATTCCCCTTAGTTATAATAATAAATTCTGATTTCGATCTTTATGATAGTTTGTTAAGCATTTTAGAATTTAGATCTTGAATTAATTTAAAGGTGTATGTATCTTATGGTCCCTTTACGTAGGTATGTTGTCATACTTATTTTCATTAAAATTATATTTTTTCAAATATGGTTAACAAATTTAACATAACACGTGGCCAACTAAATCGTTTAACTCTTAGTAATTTGTTGAATTTACGAAGATTCACTAGCAAAAGAATCAAAATGCATGTTTCAATTAAACAAAAGTAAAATATATTTAATTAAATATTATGAGAACTAAATAAGAATTAATCAATATTTTAGGAAGTAAAAGAACAAAATTCCATCAGTCATGTCAAATCTACGAATTTCCAAACAGAAACTTCTGTCTAAATATTGCAGTTATTTTTATTAAAAAAAAGCTTCTATCTAAGTTGTTTTGTTATGTAAATAGTATTCAAGTCTAAAGATTGAAAATGTCATGAAAAATTAGTAAATTTTAGACGAAAATCTAATATTTTATCTATAGGGTGAGACATATATGAATGAGCATTAAACCCGTATCTAACATTGTTCACAAGGTAACTTTTTCAAGAACTGCATATTTATACAATTTTTTAAAATAGAGATATAATCTAAATTGTGACATAATTTTTTTTGTGTGTTGGTACATAAAAGTTAAAAGTAATAAGGATTTTATAGATTTGAGTAAGCTTAACTTTTTCCCAATTTGAGTAAGCATATTGAAGGGAACATTTGAAATATGTTTAGTTCTTTACATAGAAAAGGGTACTTAATTCGACTGGATATTTAATTTTATTATTTTAGCCGAACATGAGATACTACGATTCACATTGTGTGATGAAAATTGAGTTGTCCAAATAGGTTAGTTACAAAAATTTTCGTGTATTTACATTATAGTGAATGTCTATCAAGAATATAAATAAGATTTATCAAGATCTAATAAGATCTATCAAGATATGGTTGATATCTATCAGAATTTGAAGTATTTGTCTTTTACTCAGACTGAGAGTAAATTTTTCCTATAAATAGAAGGTTTCATTCGTTGTAAATCATATAAATAACAATTACTTTCTATTCTCTACTCTCCTTCTTCTCTATTCTTTATTGTTTTATAACACATTATCAGCACGAATGCGGTAAAACAAATTTATGATTCTTTAATTTTCTAATAAGCTGATGACAGTAACTATCTTGTCATCTTATTTTGAAATAGCATTTGACCAAAAATAATTAAGTGTCTTTATAATGATTATCACAATTCTGGACAAAGATATTACAAGCATGCACAATTTTATCTTATTTTTTTGATAAATTTATATGTAGCCTATTATCACTAGTACACGTGTATGTACTGTCTAACAATTTACTATATCTTTTTGGTGTGTTTCTTTAAAATTCCTAAGTTTAAATATAATTTGACTACTAATTATTTTCTTTGAGAAACTATTTTTGAGTTACAGGAAGATATTATTTTCAATTTCTTATTTATATGTATTTGCTACTAATGGTATAATTATTATTGGATTTGTTGGATATGAGAAAAAATAATTGGTTTGGAACCATTTATGTTTTAAATTTATTCCTCAAGAAAAATATTATCAAAAGAATGATAATATGTTGGGTTCAAGTCCCATCAATTTATGTCTAAGACCCATTTATATGGATAAGACTTTGAGTTTGAATTTCAATGGACCATATTGATGATATTATGATGGCTAAGGCAAAATAATGGATATTTTCTATTAAATATGTTTCATTCCTTGAATTGAATGTGGTAGCAATAAATCATATGTATGCCTCAATTTGCTTTTGTAGTAGCTATCATAATTTGATACGCTTAAGGCATGATTATATTTCATTCCTGGGGAATGAGAAATTTATTAATGCAAACGTGTACTTGATTGTGATGATATCACAACTCACCTCCGAATGAGGTAGAATGACCGAGAAGAGTTATTTCGAAATCTACTTCTAAAGTAGTAAATCTGAAATTTACTAAAGAAAAAAATACATGTCATAGTAAACTTGGAGTTTACTAGGATAAAAGTTCATAAATTGATATGAACGATTGTGACATCTCGAAGATGTGCATATTGAATATTAGACATTTATTGAAGAAATAAAAGGTTCTTCGAGAATTGTTTATGTCGCTTGTTCTCATGACAAGTTGGTTGGACCAACTAATGTTGGGATTTGATCCCTCAAAATCTGGAAATAATAAAAGGTGAATATGGGCTCATTCACCTATCATGTGATATGTTTTAAAAAGATGAATCAATAAGATGATCACATGTATATTTATTATCAACCTACAGTTTGACATTCATAAAGTTGCTTGCTCAATAAAATTGAGTTAAGAACATAATTTTCAGATTGTGTAATCAAGACAGCCTTGATGATGATGGTTAGTATTAAATGCCTTCGATAAATAGTTAAACCATTGTTAAGGAGAACAAAGCTTCATGTGTTGGTCTGAAATATGATGCATTTAATAGCACTTGTATGCATTAGACCAATAAATTATGATTAATTTTTCTCAAAGTTGGTTCTGAGTCACGAACCACACGTTGTCCATCTAACATTTTTGATGTGCGGTATGCGATTAATGAATATATTATGATGCACAAAGATGAATTCCTCAAAGAAGATGGAGGATACATGTTAGTTTTCCTAACATAAGGGGAGATTATAAGCAGCTATGATGTATGTTAGAAATTATCACCACATCCTCATTCGAAAGATAATTCAAATCAAATGTCGAAAGCATCTCATATTTAAGCTGTAAGTGCTCCTATTTTGGTGTCTCTAAAGGATAAAGTCTACGCATGTATGAAGCGTGGTAGACCAATCGGTTTCAAATAAAGTAATCCTTGAAAAGGATAAGGAGCAAATAATCATAATAAGAAGACAATGTGCTCTTGAAGATCCTACGACATAACACTTCATGAAACCTTATGAAAGGTTCAGGTACCTGAAAATAATGAAGTGATAAGATCTCAAAATGTTATGTCATACTGTGAACCAATACGGAATTATATATTATCAATGATATCTTTGATATAATATTGGCGCAATATTGTAAAAGATTACGAGGATTCGAATTCTACATTTATTTAAGCATGCCGACGTAGAAACATTTATCAAGTGACATGAAAGGATGCATTTTGTAAGCGTAAAACTTATTTGATTTGTAGTCCAAACACTTGAAGATGTCACACCTGACATGTTAGATATTGTCACTTGACAAAAATTCATATGAAAATCTCTAAAGGATTCAAAATGCTTGAAGCATATAAAGTTTCTGAGAAACTTGTTTATTATCCTTATGAGTTATAAATTGATGGTTTGGAAATCATTGAAACTTTTGGAGAGTTTTCAAAAGCAATAAGATTATTTGCTGAAATGATAAACATATCGATTGGATTGGTTCTGAAGTACCATATCTTAGTCCAATTGGTGTACTAATGTATCTTGGAAATACTAAAAGGCCTGATATAGCCTTTCCAATCAATTTGTTAAGGAAGACATATTTCTGCTCCTACGAGGAGACATCAAAATGGGAAAAAATACATGAGTTTATTTTATTCTAAAGATTGCAGTCTCGATCTTATTGGTCATGCTGATGTTGGGTACTTATTTAACCCGCGTAAATCTCGATCTCAAATATGCAATATGTTCACATATGGGGACACTGTCATATCTTGAAGATATACAAAGCAGTGTATGTAGCCACTTCATTGAACCATGATGAGATAATAGTTATGCATGAAGCTAGCCGAGAATGTGTATGATTGAGATCCATGATACATCTCATTCGAGAAAATTGTGGTTTGAAATGTGACAATGTACCCATGGTTTTATACAGAGATAATGCATGATACACAACACATGTTAATGGAGGATTTATAAAAGGATATAGAACGAAGCACACTTCATCATAACTTTTCTACATACATGAGCTATAAAAGAATAGTGATTTTAACGTGCAACAGATTCGTTCAAGTGATATTGTGGTTGATTTATTCACCAAGTCTCCTCCAATTGCAACTTTCAAGAAGATGGTACACAAGATCGGGATGCAAAGGTTCAAGGATGTTCTCATTTAGGGGAGCAAATACGCGTTGTACTCTTTTTCCCTTTTAAGGTTTTGTCCAACTGGATTTTCCTTGTAAGGTTTTTAATGAGGCAACCTATATGCGTTAGATATGTGTATTCTTTTTCTTTCAATGGATTATTTATCCCACTGATTTTTTTTCTAGTAAGGCTTTAATGAGACACATTATCTATCAATTAGACACTCAAGGGGGAGTGTTATGAATGTATTTACATTATAGTGAATATCTATCAAGAATATAGATAAAATTTATCAAGATCTAGTTGATATCTATCAGGATTTAAAGTATCTGTCTTTTAGTCAGAAACTAGGAGTAAATTTTTCCTATAAATAGAAGGGCTTCCTTCATTATAAATCATTCTCAAGATAAATAACAATTATTCTCTATTCTCTATTCTCCTTTTTCTCTATTCTTTATTGTTTTATAACACTTCTTGTATAAAACGTAATTAGTTAGACTAACACAATCAGATGTTTTATTACAAAAAGTAGCATATTTAAGTATTAAATTACAAAAAATATATAAAGTGACATATTTAAGTATTAAATTACAAAAAATACACAAAGTAGCATATTTAAATATTAAATTATAAAAAATAACAACACTTTTATCAAATTACATTTTGTAGCATATGTATTTGTATTTTTGTAGCAACATTTTGCAAAAATAAAAAATACATATCGACCATAAGAGCAGTAAAAATCATATGCATTTGTATTTTTGTAGCAATAGTTGCAAAAATATAAAATACAACTTGCTATATTATGTAATTATGAAACTGTTGCTATAAAACTCATAATTAAGGGGATAAATATGTTATTTCTGAATTTTGTGATGAAAAAATCGAGTCCCTTAAATCTTAATCAATTCTTTTCATAATTAATAATGCGATATTTTTGTTAATGCTAAATCCAATCTCATTTGCTATAAATTACTTCTTGCTCCTTTTGGAGGGGAAGAAATGAAAACACTTGAAAACACTTATTCACACTATACTAAATATAACCAATAGATATATTCTTTTCTCACGAGTAACTTGCGATTAAACAATACTTCTTCCGTTTTAAAATAATTAATCACGAGGATTAATAGTATTTTCATTTACCCTCCACTCAAACCCCAACTTACAGCAAATCTTACTCGTCAAAATAATTAATATTTTAGACTTGAAGATAAGAATTAAGTTCACTTACTCTTAAAATTTTAGAGGAATTTGATTAAAATGTCTAGAGAGAAGTAATAAATAAAGATAATTTAATTAAATTATCCTTAAATAATGTGAGAAGTATTTAAGAATGAACATTAGTTAATGACCAAAACGTTGTCACTTCTGCGATTTTTAACTTATTGATAGGTTTTGTTAAAACCTTAAAGTTGTCACCAGCAAGGAATGTGGTGCTGCGGATTGGGCTATTTCTCCCTTAATTAGAGGTCTTGGATTCGAGCCTTGGATATGAAAATTTTTTTGGTAGAGAGTATTTCCCCTCGAATAGCAGTGACGGATCCAAAATTTAAGGATAGTGGGTGCTTAAAAAAATTAAAAAGCTGAAAAAAATAAAAAAACAACTTCAATGACGTTCGAACCCAAGTCACCATTTCCAATAAAGTACCATAAGATCAACCTAACTGTCAGTGCACCCAACTAACTTTTTTGTTTAAATGAGTGTTTTTTTAAGTTTTATATCTATTTTCGTATATTTTCTATGTAATTATACCTATTCCGTGTCGATTTTAGTGGGTGCCGGGTACCCTAAGTTATAACATAGGTCCGTCCCTGCCGAATGGGACCCTATGCGGCGCAACTCTGGATTAGTTGGACTCCAATGCGTGTACCACAGGATGGAAAAAAAAACTTTTTTTTGGTTTCCCATCGGGTGTTCGGTGCCCGCATTAAAGCCCAGACTAATCCGGATCGCGCGTTGTAGGGCCCATATTAAGGTGGCAGCACTCCCAACAATGTTTTCTCCATACCCAGGATCGAACCCTCGACCTCTGATTAAGGTTGAAGCAGCCCCATCCACTGCACCACAATCCATATTGATAAAAAGAAAAAAAAGAAAAAAACTTTAAATTTGTCTCCAATTGGATCAGGACTGAAGCAGATGAATTAGACTTCTGCTCATAAAATGCTATTGGATAATTATCTGTCACATGTAACATCAACAATGATGTACATAGATTGGAGGGATGAAATGAAAGTCGTATTTTATCACTTAATCAGTTATGTCTTGTTCGAACTTAAAATAGAAAAAAAACTGCTAGAAAGTGTTTTCTTTTTAGTAACGATATATGATGAGAAGTAGTTTTTTATTTATTTTTATTTTTAAGGTTTAATCTATATGACGGAGTAATTAAACTTGATTCCTCTATATATTCATTAATCTGATTCGAATTAGATAGAATCAGTAAAATTTCAAATACGAATATACAGAGCAAAAAAAGAATGATGCACATGACAGACACTGCACTGTATAAATCAAGAAGATTAATAGGTCGACATGTTTAATTTATTTTGGATTGATAATGGAACGAAAGTCAAAAAAGGAATAATTTTACAGTCATTTTCAGATAAATGGCACACGTACAATGGAGTCGTTGAAATGACGAGTAAACGCCAATCCCCTAATGTTGAAAATAAAATATTTTTTCTTTTTTACTACTTGAGTTCATTGAAAACAATCTTTTTAGAGGTTGATTCGAAATTTTAATTATATGGATTTAATCTTTGTGGTTTTTAGTCTTAAACCAGTTCTATTTTCAAAGGTTGTAAATTCGCATTTCCCGTTGAAAATACTAAATTCTGATGAACTCGATACATCAAGTTCCATCCACGCCTATTTTATTGAGATGTCTAGTAATGTTTGCTTGTTCGGATAATAGTAGGAGTGCTGGAAAATATGGCAAATTAATTAAGAAACACATACAAACTGTCTTGGCTGAATTTTCCTCTTTTTTTAGGTGGGTAGGTAAGCTTTTTGATTTATCTAATTCGAAAATGACTTCAAATTCAAAAACATCGGCTGTTAGATTGGAGTTAGTACTCCTGCTATTCGTTCTCTTTCTGTGTTTCTTTTTAATAACCACGGTGTTCGAATTTACTTATGCACAACTCGATCACTTTTATAAAATAGACGGTGTTCGAATTAACTTATGTACAGTTCAATTATTTTTATAGAACAGACGTAGATCAAAAATAAAATACAAACTCAACCAAACCTAGTGTTTTCAACACTGAGCTTAGATCAATAGATTATGTAAAAGAACAACTAAAATTTCAATAGATTTTTTATTTTGAACTCACATTTTTGTATTATTCAATGGGTTTAGATGCAAAATATAAATATTAAATCTATCATGTTTAAATATTATAATCATTGATTATAAAGGTATCGGGGATAAACTTTAGCCATCAAAACTTAAATATATCAAAGAAAATTAGCCAGCGTTATTTTATCTCTGCAGAAATTTAAACCTTAATCTTATGTTCACGTCATAATTCCTGCCTTACTTTATTTTTCCTTCATTTCTAGAAGAAGTTACTACATCAAATGAGAGAATTGTTCTAAACGAAATGAAATTTTGGTCCTCAAAGACCGCAAAGACCTCTCTCAATGATATTGTTCAATGAAGTATGATTGCATGGAAGAAAAAAAAAAAAAAAAAGAAGACCCATTGAATGGAATAGTGAAGAATTTAGCAAAAAGAAAAAATAAAAAGACAATGGAAGACTCTATTGAGTATCTTTTGGGTCTTGTAGTACACTACCAAAATAGACACGGAATACTAGTGAAGCATGAAAAGCCAATAGTAAAATGATAATGATTTTGATCCACATATTCATTTAATCTTCAATTCATTAAAATGTGTGGTTTTGGTTCTTTCCCTTTAGGTAGAAAATACGTTATATGTGGACGAATTTTAGAAATATATTATCCCCAAATATAGAGTAACTAGTGGGCTTAGGCCGTGCGTTCATATTTAAAAATTCTACGTTATTTATAATTCTATTGTTGAATTAAAATTTTTGTTCATTTAGTTGATAAATTCTAAGTTAGACATATATTACTATATTTAAATTGATAGCCAATTATATTTTTTAAATAATTTAAGTTTTTAATTATTGTCATTTGTAATATTTTTTTTTATTCTACTAATTAGAAGTGACATAGTAAAATTATCATAACAAATACTTGTGAATTTTTTTTAAAGTGATCCCATAGAAGACGTCAAGTTAATTGAAAACATCAAAAAATAATTTATCATTTCATGGCTATTTTATCCTTTTTTTAAATACTATTAATTTTTTTATGCTTAAATGACTTATAAAAAATCAAAAAATAATTTATTATATCTTTTTTATTAAATATTATTATTATTTTTATGCTTAAATGACTTATAAAAAATCAAAAAATAATTTATTATTTTATGTCTATTTTATTTTTTATTAAATATTATTAACTTTTGAATACTTAAATGACTTATATAATAATTAATTATGAATGATATAGTAAAATTATAGTTGAAGCAGTTGAAACTGTCATGTCATAAATGTCTATTTCAATTTTGAATTTTTTAATACATAAATAATTTATAGTAATTAATTAGGGATAATATAGTAAAATCACGGTTGAAGTAGGCATGTCATAAATATTTAATTTACTTTTTTTTTAATTAAATAATAGTAATTTCAAAATACATAAATAACTTGTAATAATTAATTAGGGATGATATAGTAAAATCACGATTGAAGCAGCTGAAGTTGTCATGTCATAAATGTCTATTTCAAATTTTTTATTAAATATTTTAAATCTTTTAACACGTAAATGATTTATAATAATTAATTAGGAGTAATATAGTAAAAAATCAAGGTTGAAGCAGACATGTCATAAATATTTAATTTAATTTTTAATTAAATAATGTTAATTTTAAAATACATGAATAAATTACTGGTGAAGCAGCTGAAGCAGGCATATCGTCCTCCAGCTGCCTGCTTCAGCTGGTTATCACCACTTATATATATATATGTAATAGATAATGCAAGCTTAACATAATATATTGATAATTAATTAATTAATAAAGAAACAGTGAATAATTTTGAACACTTGTGAATATTCATAGGCAAAGGACCAAATCTAAAGTGCATATTCAAGTAATTGTACGCGGATCACAAATTACAAAAACTAAAAGTCTAAAATTACAATTTATCAACAATTGAGTGATGAAAAAATGTTATTAACGATTAAAAAATGCCATTAACCCTTTATTTAATTATCTCTAGAATTTCTAGAGATCAACTTTTTACTTGACTAATATATCCAAGTTCTTCAAAATGTTAAATTTATCTCCACTTTTGAACTCTATTATCAAATCGATATTTAAACATTTTTTAACGTATATATAAAAAAAAACAAAACAATATCAAGACAAGATGCCACGTGTCAAGCTATTAAAATAGTCACGTGGCAGTTTTTAGGACATAACTTAATAATATTGTAATAATAATGTATTACAAAAATTTAAAATATTTGAATTTGAAAATATATTATTCTTTAATTAAAAAAAGATTTCATTAGCTTAAAAATAAAAATTTATGGTTGAAGAGTTTTGAATGAACTTTTACTCTTTCATTTTATCTCTTTACAAATTTAAATAAATATTTTAAAACTATCTAAATATAATTTATGTAAATATTAAATAAAAGTTAAAAATATAATAATAATATTAATAATAAATAATAACAGTAAAATTAGTAGTAGTAGTGCGTAACAATAATAATAATAATAATAACAGTAGTAGTAGTAATATAGTAGTAGTAGTAATACTTATATAATAGTTGTTGTTAGCAGTAGATTATTTTTGAATTCATATCATAATAATAACAATAGTAATAATAATAGTAACAATAGTAATAATAATAATAACAATCATAATATTAATAATTTCATTGATTTCAAATTGTTATCTCAGTTCAAATATATATATTATTAGGTGAATATACATCCCATTTTAAAAAAAGGATAAACAAGAATAATAACAAACTAAATCTTTTTTAACAAATTAAGATAAAGATAAAATTTGCTGAATATTAGATTGTTGAATTGGTGTTAGATTTTGAATTTTAAATAGAAGTTACAGATTCCGTTAAATATTGAAAACAAACTCTATACTAGATAAAGTTGAATTTGAACTAACTAAAAGATAAATTTGAATTTAAATGATAAAAAATATTTAAATTTGAAAATATTATGCTTTTTAAATTTAAAAAAAAAAAGATTCTCATTAACTTTAAACTAGAAATCTATAGTTAAAGAGTCCTAAATAAACTCTAATTATTTAATAATAATAATAATAATAATAATAATAATAATATAGTAATAGTAATACATATATAATAGTAGTTGTTAGCAGCAGATTATTTTTGAATTCATAGCATAATAATAACAACAGTACAATATAATAATAATAATAATAATAATAATAATAATAATAATTAAAAAAAATAGTAGTACGTATATATATACACTAATGATAGTAAAAGCGGTAATAGTTATATATTATATTTTAATACATTTGATCAAATTTTAAATGAAAGATAAAATATAATAATAATAATAATAGTAATAATAATAATAATAATCTCATTGGTTTCATATTATTATCTCAGTTCAAATATATACATTATTAGGTAAATATATATCACATTTAAAAAAATGAGGATAAAATAGAATAATAACAAACTAACCCTTTTTTAACAAATTAATATGATATTTGAAATTTGAATTTTGAATAAAATTTGAATTGGAATTGAATTCTATGTTCTTAGCCTCTTTTATATATACTCCTACATCATAAGTTTTATTGGTGAATTTGTTTACTACATTCTTTAAAATTTTATTTTAAAAATTATTTTTGATTTAACATTCTTCTTTTTTATATGCAGGAAGGATATGATTTCTTCATCTTCAACTTTCTTTGTTATTGTAAACGAAAAGGAACAAGTCTACATCCATTCACCCCTTACTTCAAATGGTAACACATTTCAAGAAGATAAGGAGAAAAAAAATCGATAATAATTGAAATTTTGGTAAGCAAAGGATTTACAGGTAAATGGACTTTGAATTAAAATAATTTTTGTTGTTTAATTTATGAAGAAGTCTTCTTGAGAGTTTATTCTAATTTTTAACGATAATTTTGTTGTTGTTGTTGACTTGCAGAAGAGACAAAGAAGACCGAAAGGAAGAAAATAAAAGATAAGTACAGAGTAGAGTTTTCAGTTTTGTTGGTATAGTTGGCAAATTTAAATTTTTAAAATTTCTGTTTGATATTCTTCATCCTCTTCTTCTTCTTTGTTTTAAATATTGTTTTATTTCACATTTTTTCTATATTTAATTCAATTGTATGCAATTTATGATTATCTGATTTTATCTAGACAATCGTAAAATTGGAACATGACATTCCATAATAAAATGTTTAGAAAAAATAGTTTAATATCACCCGCGCATCGCGCGATTACGTATACTAGTTACTTTTTACTTTTTAAAGGTGAAACGCGAAACAAAAGTAATTAACATATACATCCGTGTGGAATCAAGACAGGTGGAATGATCACCAATAATATCATTTTTCTAAATAATTATAGCCAGTGAAAAAAAATGATCACGGAAGGTTAAGCATAAATGATAATCATAGCACTAAATTAATCAAAACTTCCTTTTCTCCCAAAATTTCAACATACTTGAGCAAAACGTGAACGCTTTCTTATTTAATTTTTAAATCACCATTTCTATTGAAATTAGATTAGCAAAAATTGTCAATTTGGACTTAAGGTTATTATTTTCTTGAGTATAAACGCAGATAGAGGTAGCTGCCTTACATAACTTTTCTTATTCAATTTACAACTACATATATTCAAAGTTTGAAAACTTCAAAAGAATCATTATACGCCTAACACAATTATTACTACTAGTTTGAATAAAAAAAGAATGATGATAATTTGTGAAATCCCAATCGATCGAGGATCATAGGAATGGCTGGTATTTTTATATGCCTTGGGTAATTCTATATATTTAAGTAAGTCTTGAGTTAGGTCAAGATTCACTTTTTTTACGGAAAAGGCTAAAAAATATCCTGAATGAATAGCTTAAAAATGCCCTTTGTTAGATTTTTGGTTTAAAAATACCCCTCCGTTAAATATTTGGCTCAAAAATACCCCTCCCTCTAACGGAATTCGGAAAAGGATCAAAAATACCCCTGAACTATCTGAAATGGGTCAAAAATACCCCTCTATTAAATATTTGGCTCAAAAATACCCCTCCCTTAACGAAATTAAATTCGTTAATTTCCTTAAAGATTAAAAAGATGTAAAGTGAAAATACCTTTTTAGAATAAATGTATGTTTATTTTCCAAATCAAATTCAACCAATTTATATTATAATTCAAATACTTTTTTTCGTCATCTTATTTTTAAAATTTAAAAAATACTTTTATGTAAAAAAAGTTAAAGTATTAGCGTTAAAAAGTTAAAGTTAGGGTTTAATTCAATCGAAATAATTTAATTTTGTTAAGGGAAGGGGTATTTTTGAGCCAAATATTTAACAGAGGGGTATTTAATGAAATTAAATTATTTCGATTATTTTGTTAATTTATATAAAGTTCATCATTTAATTTATATTTCGGTAATTTCTTTAAGTGAAAATTTATATTTTGTTAAGTTCTTTAAAGATTAAAAAGATGTAAAGTGAAAATACCTTTTTAGAATAAATGTATGTTTATTTTTCAAATCAAATTCTACCAATTTATATTGTAATTCAAATACTTTTTTTCATTATCTTATTTTAAAATTAAAAAAATACTTTTATGTAAAAAAATTAAAGTATTAAGATTAAAAAGTTAAAGTTAGGGTTTAATTCAATCGAAATAATTTAATTTCGTTAAGGAGAGGGGTATTTTTGAGCCAAATATTTAACAGAGGGGTATTTAACGAAATTAAATTATTCTGATTATTTTGTTAATTTATATAAAGTTCATCATTTAATTTTTATTTCGTTAATTGCAGGAGCGCTCACATTTTTTTGCTTACTCTTTCACTTTCATTTCGAAATCCAGCTCGCTCCGCAGCCCTCGGCCCGATCATCCAATTCGCTCCAACAGACAAGCATGGTTCTGTAGTCAAAGCGACGAAGCAGAACCGAAGACCTACCAAGGTTGAAAACAGGAATGTGGTCAACCATACCGAGATAAAGAGCAAGGGCAGGACCCTTTAAGTGAAAATTTATATTTCATTAATTTGGTTAATTTATATATCGTTAATTTCTTTAAAGATTAAAAAGATTTAAAGTGAAAATACCTTTTTTAGAATAAATGTATGTTTATTTTTCAAATCAAATTCAACCAATTTATATTATAATTCAAATACTTTTTTTCATTATCTTATTTTTAAAATTAAAAAAATACTTTTATGTAAAAAAATTAAAGTATTAGGATTAAAAAGTTAAAGTTAGGGTTTAATTCAATCGAAATCATTTATTTTCGTTAAGGATAGGGGTATTTTTGAGCCAAATATTTAATAGAGGAGTATTTTTGACCCATTTCAGATAGTTCAGGAGTATTTTTGATCCTTTCCGAATTCCGTTAGAGGAAGGGTATTTTTGAGCCAAATATTTAACGGAGGGGTATTTTTGAGCCAAAAATCTAACTAGGGGCATTTTTGAGCTATTTCAGATAGTTCAGGGGTATTTTTGAATCTTTTCCGTATTTTTTATATGATATCAGAGTGAAACTCATCTCAATTCAAATATTTCAATGTTGTTCCCTCATATTAAATTTGTTCATGTTTTAGATGTCCAGCTCTAGGTGAAAGGAGGGTGTGAAGAGTCCCCCACATTGAGGGGGATCGATTGGTCGCTTTATCTGGTTTATGCAATCCTAAGTCCTAACCTAACTTTAGGGTTGAGTTAGATCTAAAATTCATTTGTTTGCATAATCTTATCTCAGAAGTGAAACGACATTCTGAGTATAACGGTTTAATTTTGGTAAAGATATCTTTATTACCTATAAATAGTTATGATATAGTAAATTGCCTAGTTTCTGAGTATGTAAGTTTATTGCATGGGTAGTTTTTGTATTTTTTAATTTCTCTCTTTGAGTTTCGTAGGTCTCCCAACTTTAGAATGGTCCCTAGGGACAAAGAACGGTCCCGTGGGACGATTCAATAAGTATTCCTTATTTGACATTATATATGCAAGTCCAATTTTTTTTGTGTACATTAGTAGATGATAAATACTGTTGATGAAAATCTTACACCATCACTGACCGCAACTCAACTCTTTTCTGAGTGGTTGACAAATATAGAAGATAAGTTAAAAGTAGCTAGCATATAGTAGTTCGCTTAAGCAATGATTGGTGTGGTGGTTCAGTACCTCACCCATTAAGCAAGAGGTTGGGGGTTTGATCCCCATCTCTGGTGAATGAAGAAAATTCTGTGGCCAGTTCCGTACCGCTTAGTGCGCTGACAGTGGAACAGAGGATTAGTCTCACGACCTCTTAGTGCGCTAACAGTGGAACGGAGAATTAATCTCATGACTGCTGACTGTGGATACCTTGGGAAACCAAAAAATAAAAAAAAATCTCTCTATTCAATTTTTTACCTCTTGGATGACGTCATGATGTGACAAAGAGTGTGGATATATGCTCCTTTGTGCATGAGCTTGTGAAGAAAAATACCCAAAAAATAAATAAATTAGGTGAGTATTTTTCAATCGTTAATTATCACATGTTATATACAATGGAACTGCAATTTGATCCCATTGCCCCCAAAAAAAAAAGAAAGGAAAATGGCCTCGGAATATCATCAGAGAATAATGTTGACACAAACTAGTCCAGGTTTTAACTTTTGACATTTTAATAGCCTAAAAACAAAATTATATTAATAAAATAAAAAAAATTAACAATTCTCTTTCCTATTAATTAAAAATTAACAAAATTATATGAATATATACACGAAATCAATCGTTACCCATATAGCTATCGTCAATGTAACTCTAGCAAATATATTTGTATATCCACAAATGTATTATACACAGAGATATACAAAGAAGGAAAATCAAATTATGTGTATAACACTGAGATATACATTTTGTGTGATAATGTTAATTACTTTATGTACTGATCATAACTAATTCATCGTCCCAATGGGTTCATGATCTCAGAGAAAATAGTGACATTTTTCAATTTGGCACTCTGGCTTATTGACATGGATATACCATTGCTTGTCAACTTTCTTTCAACTTCACTTGAACCTGAGACAATCTCATTTTCACTGGTAGCTATATTAGCATGACTATTAATAATCAAGGGAAAAGAAAGGTTACGCGTCGGCGGGTGTATGTACCCTTCAACCTCATGGCCTGATCTATTATCTGCACCTTCTTGAAGCTGTAATGCAAATTCTAAACTTCTTACAACATCACCCATTGATGGTCTTTGGACCCCTTGATTCCTCAAACAATGATATGCCAATTCTGCAAACTTGCTTAGACATTCTGGGGCAATCTGTCCTTCCAATTTAGGGTCAATGATTTGTTCAAGATTTTTTCTTCTATAACTCCTACAAGCCCATTCAGCCAAATTCACTTGCTCACTTGGCAAGTTAGGATTTATTGCTGGCATAGCACACAACACTTCAAACAGAACCACCCCGAATGAATAAACATCTGATTTTTCTGTCAATTGTTGACGCTTATAGTATTCAGGATCGATATACCCAAAACTTCCTTTCACTGCAGTGCTAATATGAGTAGCATCTAACTTACCAAGTGAACCTACTTTGGACAATCCAAAATCTGATACCTTGGCGACCCATTTGTCGTCCAATAGGATGTTAGTTGACTTGACATCTCGGTGAATGATCATGTG
Organism: Capsicum annuum; assembly: GCF_002878395.1. NCBI lineage: Eukaryota > Viridiplantae > Streptophyta > Magnoliopsida > Solanales > Solanaceae > Capsicum > Capsicum annuum. The sequence goes on along the minus strand of NC_061112.1, from coordinate 152,310,759 downwards.
TTTGGTAACTGTAGTAGCAAAATAACTCATTTTTAAGTGATACACTCAAGTTTAAACAGAATGAGATTGTAACTAGCTTACTGGCTTTACCCAACTTATTTAACTTGATATGACCATCAAGCTAGATACAGGGCTGGCTCTACCATAATAAAGTCACAACAGCAATGTCTTGGGGCCCCAACTTTTTTGAGGCCCCATTTTTCCTAAAATTATGTTTTAATAATTTACAATAGAGTGCACGCACAATGACGAAATGCACATCTTCAGCAGTAATCTTCTTGACTTATCATCATCTTCAGTATACAACAATCCAATCACAATGTATAGCTCGCCAAACTCTAAACAAGAATTGAGTCCAAAGCTTTACCAAAAAAAAAAGACCTCCTATCGCTGCAACTAAATAAACTTTCTTTTTACTAACCTTTATGCACTTTATAATTTCTTAGCACACAATACAAAGTAAGACCACACTTATTTATAGGTGATGAATTCTTTCTTGTAACTAACGGAAAGAATGTGCACCCAACAGATTCCAATTAGTCACCTTAGGTAGGTGCTTTTACCCTCAAGGGAATCTTCTCAAAACGAATTCGAATTATTCGGATTCCAAGTAGGACTTCTCGATATGAACCAGGATTAGCTCGGCCCCAAAATTATCGATACGTAACCAAGAAATTCCTGTAGCAAATGATATATATGCATCATGCATGATAGTAATTAAACATGCCAATCGAAAGTAAAAAATGCTCACATAAGCAAGGTGTTTAACAGTAATAATGACTTCATAAAACATAAGTTCAAAACATCCTGTGGTTTTACTCCCTCAAGCAAGGAGGTTTTCACGTAAACATCACGTGTTCTTTACGTTTGTTCCTTACTTTTGTCTTTTAACTGTTGAACTCCGATCTGAACCTGGTTCTTATTACTGTGGTGAACTCGTACAAGCTTTTCTATAAAGTTATCCCATGTCTATGATACAGATACTATTAGTTCATAAATAAACAGTCCAATTTGATGAGTAATGCAGGTTCAGACACTCGCATCAACAAGCTCCTCTGCAGGTATTTTCTTCAGGTCCTCGCGTACTCCAACATCCGAAAGGTACCTGTAAATGCAGTAAGACATTCCCCCGTAAAGAACTTGAAAACCAGCTAAAGTAATGCCTATCGGTAGCAGTGCTGGAGCACCAAAGACGCTTGCTGCGCTGAGTAAGATGTAACTGGCCCAAGCGGAGTTGAGTGTTGAAATGACGGGTGCTTTAGCTGCTGCAGAGAGTACTGCTACCTGACCACTAGCCCCGCTGCCACCAGTTCCAAAGTGCAGATTATAACCTGTCTTGCAATGGATCGCGAAGTCCTCACAGTTGTTCTTGAAAAGCTTGTAATTTCCAAAACTGTTATTCGCGAGAAGAGTTTCAGCACGGTGAAGGACAACCTCGGAGGAATCAGTAGGGGCAAGAGTGCATGTTCCTCGAACCTGTGCATAAAAGACGCCTTTTGAGACACCATACTGAAAACGGTATAGTTTACCACCAGAGAGGAAGCATTCCAGGCATGTAGAGATGACCCCGGCATTCCTAGGACGATCACCATATTTTTGACATTGAGATTCAGAGCGACGAGAGGTAGATGAGCTGAAGATGACACCATCGAGGGATGTTCTTGTTTCTACCTCCTGACCAGCTGCCGGGTTGAAATGGATCACTATGTCACAACTAACAAATATACCTGTGAAAAAGGATATATCAGTTAATTCACGGACTATGCATGCCACATTTGCTTTTCAGCCAGATTGATAGAAAGGGTATACACTTCTATTTTTCGTTGCTCATCAACGTTACAATATATAGTTAGAAAAATCTGATGAAGAAACAAGCACCGGAAGTTTTAGAGATATAACATGTAATATAATGCAAAAAAGAGTAAGCGACTGGTCATGTTACTATTCGGATATTCCTATCAACATAAAAGGGCAACCCAACACGCTAAAGCTCCCGCTATGCAAAGGGTCCGGGGAAGGGCCCGATCACTAGAGTCTATTGTACGCTGCCTTACCTTGCATTTCAACCAGAGGCTGTTTCAAAGCTTGAACCCGTGACCTCCTGACCTGGTCACATGGCAACAACTTTACCTATTATTCCGATCTTTTGTTAGTATAGTCTTGGGAAACTAAATAGCATCTTCGTGTGATCATGCTTTAATTCTCATTCTCTTATCCCTTCGTGACCCCCACATGATCTCTTTATATAACTATCCCAACAAAACACGAGCCTTGCTCTCCTCTCGTTATATATCCCAACAATACATGGGTCTCTTGCTCTTAATTTTTTCATCAGTCGGTTGATTACGTGAACTTTCACTTTATTGGTGAGAGTTTGATTCCCTGCCTTATAATTCCTTTTCGACTCCTTCCCGACGCCCATTCTTTTAATTTTTTTGAAAATCAATAATCGCTTCATTCTATATCACAACATGGCTAAACTAGCTTGAACAAGTTGATATAGGACCTTCCATCGCTCTCCAAATGATCTACCAAGAGCCCCAAATTAAAGGGACTATTTCAACTTGACAAGTGGCAAGTTTCGTCAATGAGAAAGAGAATATATATATCGAAAGTGTACGTAATTTCTTTGTTAGTTTAACTTATTTTTTTTTCTTTGGAAAGGAACTAACTTGTATAGGCTAGTATACTTCCTTTCCTTGCTCGCTAGATTGCTTGACAATCTCTAATTGGTAGAATAGAGGCAAGGTTCCATGCCCACCTCTAGTCGTCAAGCCAAACCCTCCACACAATAGGCTCTCAACCTTATAGTGATGGATGGCTTAATTGAAAAGAGAAAACTTAAACGAAGTGAGAGATAATGTAGAAATGAATGTGCACCATGATGGGCGTAGATATAGCCAAATCGCCATGTGTAAATGTGATCTCCCGTCTGGAGCTCCCCTTCCTTAATCTTGTTGAAAACAACTCGCTTCCTCATCCTTCTCCTACCCCCTAAGACAAGTAAATGACAATAAATTAAGCAGCAGATCATATATACAACAAGAAGATTAATGGACTAGTATATATATATATATATATATATATATATATATATATATATATTATTAGGAAAATAAATTGAATGTCGACTAGCGAAGACAAAATAAAGAAAGCTACTGTATTAATATTATATTATTCTATCCCTGTCATCATGCATGTCACTAGCACAACGGCACAAGTTATTGACTAACAACACATTTTTACAGGATAATTTTTGGATATAGTTGCAGTTCTGAATGCCTGTCAAGTGAAATTAACCGGGTTGTGGGTCGGGCCGGGTCAAACCCAGTCAAAAATTAAAAAAAATAAAAATTTTAATATACACAATATATACCCACCTATATACATTTTAAATACGTTAAACAATATATATACACTATATATATAGTATATACTACATTAGAATTTAAAAAATATATACACAATTACACATACATACACACCATTCAATATATACGACTATACGTACTACTTTAAATAAAACATATACTACAACATATATATACTACAATATATATAAGTATATATATATATATATATATATATATATATATATATATATTATAGAGTTATATACTAATTTACAAAATATATACACATTTATACATTAAATATACACATCTATAGAAGAAATATACACAAATATATGCACCATTCAATATATATGTACTATTTTAAGTAAAACATATACTACAATATATATATATATATATATATATATATATATATATATAGTTATATACTAATTTATATAACATATACACATGTATACATTAAATATATGCGTCTATAGAAGATATATACACATATATACTACAATATATATAGTTATATAGTAATTTATACACACATGTATACATTAAATATACATGTCTATAGAAGATATATACACAAATATACGCACCATTCAATATATATGTACTAGTTTAAGTAAAACATATACTGAAATATATGTATATACTACAATATATATAGTTATATACTAATTTATAAAATATATACACATGTATATGTTAAATATACACGTCAATAGAAGATATATACACAAATATACGCACCATTCAATATATATGTACTATTTTAAGTAAAAAATATACTACAATATATGTATATACTAGAATATATATGTATATATATATATATATATATATATATATTTATACATATAGTTATATACTAATTTATAAAACATATACACATGTATACGTTAAATATACATGTCAATAAAAGATATATACACAAATATACGCACCATTCAATATATATGTACTATTTTAAGTAAAACATATACTACAATATATGTATATACTACAATATATATAGAGTTATATACTAATTTATAAAATATATATACATGTATACATTAAATATATACATTTATAGAAGATATATACACAAATATACAAAACATATGCTACTTAATATAATAAATTATTAATAATACTTGGTAGTAAATTAATAATATATTATAAGTAAGTTTTAAATTTAAACTATAAATTCAATTTAAATTATTAAATGAAAAAAAATATAAAGTAAGGACTAAGGAGGAGTGAATGAATGTTGAATTTTATTGATTGTGATTTGCGAAATGATCCAAAATTTATAATTTACATGAATGAAAAATCTAAAAATTATGCATCATTTTTTTCCAACTCATTCATGTTAATATTAACGGAAACTTGCATAGGATAGTCAAAGTCAACGGGGGTAAAACCATTCATTGGACTTGATTCTGCTGAGTTCTCCTGTGAAGACATAATTTCTTCAAGTTTTAGCTCGTCACTCGGCCCCGGTTCCATTCCTTGGTTTCTTATTTCTGCTCTGATCTAATCTCTGAGGCAAACTAGAACATTCATTGCATTTCTTCCCAATGAGTGTCTGTTGTCTCCAAGCTACTGTCTTCCTTGACTAAAGGCGCTCTCTGATGCAACTATTGACATTGAAACATTCAAGATGTCTCTAACTAATCTTAAAAACATGGGATATTGTGTTTCATTACTCCTCCACCAATCCAACATGTTGATTCGTTGTCTGTGATCTTCTGGTGGCGACTATAGATAATATTTCCGCTCTTCCCGATAAGTTGAGGTGTAAGTTCTCTCATCAACACTGTACAACAAGGTAAATCATAAAAGGGATCAGGAAAACCACTATGTGCTGGCCTTTTAGAAGATGATGGCTCCTCGGGAGGATGAGGAGCGACAGTTGGAGTGATATTTGTAGGTACGTCTAAGTCAAATAAATCAGCATAGTGATTAGATAATTTTTCTATGTATTCATTCGCATCACTCATAGCCGTCCACAAATCAGGTTCTACTTTTTCAAATTCAGAATCATTGTTAGTATTTTTTTCTAAGTTAGCATAAATAATGGTACTAAAGTGGCACATAGTATTATATTTAATGCACGGATTTAACATAACACCAACCAAGTAAATAGGGGGACTCGAAAAAAAATATTTTTTAAATTTAGTAAACATGGCATCAACAGCTTCTTTATAACCATCTTTATTTTTATATTCTTTAAGAAAATCAGAAATATCAACTATATATCCCAAAATATTACAAACAGTAGGATAATACGCACCAAAAAATTCAAACGTAGCTACATAAATTTTTTCTAAAAACTTAACAAGATGATTAATTACAACCCAATCAGAATCATGTAGCATTCAATCAGCAGAATCAGTAAATGAACCGCAATGTTGGTTAAAAGCTAGTGTAATAGGAACCTATATTTATAACAAATTTTTAAAAAATCATATGTAGAATTCCATCTAATATCAATTTCTCAGGCATCAATATCGGTGCAAGTTCCATTTTCTTGACATTTAATTTTAAATTTTCTATTTTTTTCTCCGATTATTTCCTTGAATAAAACCAACAGCAAGACGGATTTTTCAATATAAAGCTAAAAAAATTCAAGACCATCTTTTACAATTAAATTATATATATGATTTGCACACTTAATATGAAAAATTTCAGGCAACGGCGGAGATATCATAGATTTTAATTTTTTTATAGCAGTCTTCTTGTTAAAAGTATTATCAAAAGCAATACATAAGATTTTATTTTTGATACCATAAAATCCGGCTACTTTAAAAATAGAATCAACAATAAAATCTCCAGTATGTTTACGGTATTCATCATATAAAAAATCAAGAATACGTTTTTGCATCACAAAATTACTATCCATCCAGTGACAAGTAATGGTTAAATAATCATTTTTATTACAGGACGACCAAGATCAGAAGTTAGGAACAATCTACATTGAATATTTTTTAACAATGTTGATAAATAAAAATAATATTATGAATGAAGTCTAAAAATATCAGATCGACAAGTACTTCTAGGAACACCATTAAACATAGGATTATAAATAGCTTGAATATAATGAATAAAGGCATAACTACCACTTTAGTTATTTCTTCCCTCCTCTCAATTTAGTATACTTCTTCGTTACCTGACCTATTACTGGGTCCATTCTAGTTTGCGTTGGCCCATCAACATCCCCACCACCTCGTGCAATTTCTAACTCTCTTTTGTGAGCATCACCTATATATCTCATTAACTACCCGTACCCCTTACTTGCCTTGACAAATATTGCATTGCACCTCACTATCTGATATACGTTCAAAAAATTGTAATGCAATATTAGTTGTTTTACGAGGCGTTGGGGTTACTGGGTTTAGTTTTGCCCTTTGTAACTTCTGCTGCTCCTGTCTCTCGTAAACAAAAGATTAAATTGTTGATTGTCATTGGAAAAAGGTAGAAGTTAACCTTGCTAGCAGTGAAGAATCTTGAGGTGAGTTAAGACTTGCTCTTACTAAAGTCTTTTCTTACAAAGTCATGTCTATAAGGTGTTTGACAAAATGCTTCTAAATGCGAATGTGAGTTCAATTGGAATGAGTGAGTTCACATAGACTTTGTTGAGTTAGTTACCTCGTGCTCTCTATTTTCTCTTTGGATTTATCTAACTAACGTGGTAATTACTACATTGCAGTAACATATGTCCTGAAAATTAACTTTCATAGTTGACAAACCAAAAACAATGATATTCTTAAGTTTAATGTCCCAAAACAGTGACTCTTCTCTGGAAACATGATCGAGCAGAGAAAACATCTTCCATCCAAATTTTGTGTGATTCTCTTTCATGTTGGTAATAACCGTAATGTACTCCCTTAGATCAACAACTTGTTGGAACTTTAAAGGAAACTTAAATAACTTAGTAATCGTACAAAAGGGTTACCAGTAGCCGTATAAAGGGTTACCGACTTGCCATGATTCGTTATACCTGAATGGTGATCGTATAAAGGGTCACAAGCAGTCGTACAAAGGGTTTCCATGATTGTCACAATGAGTCACAAATTTAGTGGTTGTATGAAGGACCACGAGTAACCATATAAAGGGTTACTAATTACCATAGTGGGCATAATTAAAAATGTTCAATTGACTGAATCAATTTAAAGAAAGCGAAAAGAATGAACTAATTAACTAAGCTATAAGTTTTGTGATTGTTCTCTTGCTTTACTCTGTAATATGCTCCATAAGGCATGCTGACTTGTTTTTTCTCATTCCCTTATCCCATATATGTTTTATACAATGTCTCGTTCTGATTTTAGTAATGGGGAATGTTGAGACTCACTGAGTACCGCTAGTGGTGTACTGACGTTCTCTTTGTGGAACCTATATTGACTTATGTCAATGTAGGTGCAGGTAATATAGACGAGCAGACTACAAGATAGGCTGTTTTATTCCAGAAGCTGATTGGTGAGCTCCGCTCTTGATCGTGGAGTTTCTCTTCTTTCATCAATTTCATTCACTTATTTCTCTTTTAGTATTCACTTTAGGGATTAGCCAAGAAATCTATGTCCTGTGCATTCCTCTTAGCACTCTAGTAGAGGCTTCATAGATGTATTTTTAGTTGGAAATGATTGATCATGTTACTTTGAATTATTCTAAGAATCATTTGAACTAGTGTTCTAATAAAGATACTTGTCATTTATTTTATATGTGTGTGGGGTGTGTGACATGAAATTACATGTTAGAACAGTTAAGTCGGTTTGCTCGATCAAGTAAGGCACCGGGTGCTAGTCATGACTTTGTTGAGAGGACGGGTCGTGACAAATTTGGTATCAGAGCCCTCACAGGTTTAGGATGTCCTAGGGGTCTATGAAGTTGTATTTGTCGGGTCTTGTATATGGGTATGTAGCGCGCCATGCTTATATACAGGAGTCTATAAACATATAATAAAGTTTTTCCACCTTTTACTTTAGATCGTGCGGTAGAGCTAAAACTTAGTATGCTCCTAACACTTTTTTTTTCTCTTCTCAAGATCACAGAAATGCCTCGTGCTCGTAACTCTGACAAAAATGCTTCTAGCGCAGCCGTTGGGAATTATTCTTTAGCACAAGGAAGGACTAAGAGGGACCCAGCTCCGAAGAAGGGTCAACTAGTTAAGACGGCTCAGGTGCCTCAAGCTAGTCAAGTCGAGCAGGTGGTTCATGAACCAGTGCCTCAGCCTATGCCAACCACTATTCCAGCTCAGATCATGATGCCTCCAGAAATAGGAAAAATTTTAATGCAGTTAAGGGAGCTATGGATATGTTTATAGAATTCATGTCAAGGGCAGAAGAGAGATCAAGCTCCGTCAAGCACAGGTAGACGAGATGGTTCTATTTCTTCCAGGATTAAGGAGTTTATTAACCTGTATCCTCCAGAGTTTTGTGGGACCAAGCCTGAGCAAGATCCATTGGTATGGCTAGAAGAAGTTCAGAAAACTCTTCCTGTGATAAAAATGTCGGGGAATGATGCAGATGAATTGGCCTCATATCGACTCAAAGATGTAGCATACGCTTGGTTTGAAATGTGGGAAAAACAAAGGATCGAAGATGATGACCCTCCAACTTGGGAAGAGTTTACAGAGGCTTTTATAGCTACTTTCATACCAAACGAGGATAGGGAAGCCAATGCTACTAATTTTAAGCTTTTGAGACAGGGAAACATGAGCATGCAAGAGTATTATATGGAGTTCATCAAGCTTGCCAAGTATGCTAAACATATGATCCCAAATGAGAAAGCCAAGATTCGCAGGTTTATCATCGGTTTAGGTGATCACATTCAGGATACCACTGCAGCTGCAGTTGTGAGAATGAAATATTTTGCATCTGTGGTAGGTTTTGCAAAGAGCTTAGAAGAAAAGAAGCATAAGAGAAGAGCTGAAAGAGAACAGAATAAGAAGGCTCGAACAACAGATGGGTTTAGCGGTCCTGTTAGTAGTGGAAATAAAGGGTTTCTTAGTAGGGAATTTTCAGAACCTACTTAGTCCGCACATTAGTCAGGCGGTAGTTTTCCTAGCAGACATAGCCAAGGTTATGGGAACCAATCCCGCCAGAATCAAAACTTCAGAACTCCAGTCCCTCAAAGTCATAGTAGTGTTGGCCAGCCAGCCAATCAAAAGGTCACCTGTAGTACTTGTGGGAAGGGTCATTCGGGTCAGTTCAAGATTGGGATGCAAGGTTATTATCATTGTGGAGACATAAGACACTAGAAATATACTTAGTCCTAAATTGCCACTCAATGTAAGTAGGGGAACAGTTTATTCTTCGGGTTTTACAGTTGGCACTACTGCAAATCCTACCCCAGATTGCAATCATCAGATTCAACCTGAACGTGGGGTAGGCAGAGGTTTAGGATCTACTATCCAGGGAGGGGGACAACTGTAACACCCCGCATTTTTGGGCTAGAACGTAAACCGTCATTTCTTGTCATAAAGGTTACAAAAGCCATAAATCCAATGAAAATTTAGTGTGTTGATCAATTATTTAGTGTGGAAATCTATTTGAGCATGAATTAAGATCATAGAAGTCCCCTAACTCAAGGACGAGTTGAAAGATTTCCAATCGTTTGAGTTTGAGTAAGCGTCGAAACTTGGATCAACTTCAATTAACCATAACTCATTTTATATGATGAACTAGGTGGCCTACTATATACCAAATTATAGATAATTGAATAAGCTTTTCAACGATATAAGATTTGTCAAAATCCGATAACGGGGTAAGGAGTTATGGCTATTTTAAGTTTCAGCTATAAGACGAATGTCATTTCAGTGCATGGCGCGTCACGCCAGAGGCCAAAATGGCACTCGTCAATTTCCAGCATGCCTTCGCGATAGTCTCGCTTCGCGCCAAACTTTCAGGTCTCAATAATTGGCATTTTTCCAAGTTCCGCGTTGTGCTGGGGCCAAAAAATGGGGTTCCAATTTTAGAATTTCACTCAAGGGTATTTTGGTATTTTCAACCCATTCCTACCCTCTATATATGTCTGGGTAAGGGAAAAATCTCATTTTTTTTCTCTCTTCCATTTCATGAATTAGGGTTTCCTCCCTATAATTCCAATCCAATTATCTCTAGTAACTCAAGATTCTACCATGGGAATTCGAAACAAACTGGAGATTTGGAATCACCAGATCGTAAGCTTCAAGAAGCACCTATTATTTTCGCATATAGAGGTACGTGGGGTTATCTCAAAAATCTCATGGGCTTAAAAAAATTCATGTTTTAAAAATGGGGGTTTTGAAATTATGAATATAAACGTGTTTTAAGCATCTTTATGATATTGATTTGGTCTTTAGGCCTATTTTCAAAGTGATTTGATATATTATATATGCATATGCTTGTGATTCAAAAGATGTTAACTTGAGAGCATGAATTATATGAAAGCCGTCTCTTGATATGAAATTGTTTTGAATTTTCATATGATGTGAATTGTTAGAAATCATCTTGACAAGCATGACATGAACTATTTTGAAAGTGGATATGATTTTTGACTTGCAAGAAGAGGGTTATTATGTTGAAATATGATGAATATAATGGTTGCATGAGGTAATGATGTGATATTTATGGCTTGCAAGTCGGGTATGACGATACCCTACAGAATAAGATATGTGGTTGAATTAAATAAAGTTGAATGTATTGATTTTATACGAGATAGGTGGATTCCCGAAGAAGGCGTTTGAGTGTAAGGGCTCATCTTTGGAAATCGTGTTTGCCGACATGGAATTTGGTACCAGGCTAAGTGATCTTGTGTACCTGACTTTATGTCATTCCCAAATTGGGACTATGGTTAGGAGCCCTGCTTTGTGATCTTGTGCACTACCATACTTTGTTGGGTCGAGACACCCTGCTGTGTGATCTTGTGTGTCTTCCCCTCACTTATACTCTAATCTCGGCGGTAACCGAGGTTTGACAGTTGGTGTAAATGTTATATGTAGGGTATTCTACCTAGCTCAGCTGCATTACATTGTTGTTGAAAACTATTACATTATGCCCATGTGTTTTTAAATGATTTGACACGAAACTGCTTTATACTGGCTCTCACCTATATTTTGTAAAAATATTGTATTTTGTTTTGATTCCTCTGCGTACTAGTACTTTTGCATTGACCCCCTTTCCTCCCAGGTTCGGAGGCATAGTCTAAGGGTCCAGATAACCAGTAGATCTCTTCGGATAGATTTGTAGAATCAAGTGGTGAGCCTTTTATATTTCGAAAGGCCTGATGTCTATCAGTTTATTTATTTATCATTTAGTAGTTTTGAGTCTACTGGGGGCCTTGTCCCAGTTTTCAGATAGTTATTTATTTCAGTCATGTAGTAGATATTTCGCAGACATTTTTGAGATGTTGATTAAGAATTGTGGGACATTATTCCCCATTACTATTTTCATATGATTCTTGACCATGTTTCTGTTATATTGTGTATCTTCCGCATTTTTTTTGTCATATAAGTCATGATTACCAGATAGATAGGGGTGTTTTAGGCCTTTATAGTTTGGAATACTTGTCACGACTAGGACCCCGGTTCGGTTCGTGATAAACTTGGTATCAAAGCACGGTTCATGATCCCAGGATGTCTGCGAAATCGCGTCGGGTAGAGTCTTGTTTATGGGTGTGTAGCGCGCCATACTTATGAGCAGGAGGCTACAAGGCGTTTAGGAATGTCTCTCTTTCTTCATGTTCTAGTTCGTGCAATAGAGTCAAAATGTTCCTCTTTCATACTCTGATTCGTGTTATGGTGACGTCCATACGAAAGTAAAATCATCCCAAGTTCTTTCCTTACTCTGATGTTCTCAGACCCATCACATTACTGGGGTGATTCAAGTGCAGAAGTTTAGAGTCTAAATGGTATAGTCCCTTCGGATTTCGTCATATAAGATCTTAAAATTGTGCAAGGACTTGAGAAGAGTCCGTTATTGCTTCAGAGTGTATTGATTCTAGTGTGAACCTTGATCTTGACGAAATCGTGCTTTTCAGTCTTCTGTATTGAGTATATTTGGCCCTTTTAAGAAATTTATGTTGCAGATGTCATGCTTAAGGGAAAAGATGTGTAGTAGAAGTGTTGAAATTGTATTTCCACCCAAATAGTAGTATAAGTTAAAGTGTCGGTGTCATGACCTATTGGTAGCTAGTAGCGTGTGTGGATTGTATGATAATCTGTGGGGGAAATATTTAACTCAGATTTTTTTGTCTATACAAAGTAAGATGAGTATTCTCAGATTATGGAATATTGTGTGACAGTTTTCATCTCTTGAAAATATTTTATCATCGTGTTGATGAAACTAAAAAGTATAGTGAAGCCGTGTGAGGCTCTTTTGATTCACTAACATAGTTGCCTTGTCATTCATTTCATTTTCTTGTTCAAACCACAAAAATCAAAGTCTAGTGAAGCCGTGTGAGGCCTATTTTGATTCACTAGCAATTTGTCGTTCAACGTGTTGTTCTTGTGTTGGTTGAATATATGTATAGCTGAATCTTTTTGCATGAGATAGATTTGGTAATGAAGCTATTCGTCCTTATGTGTTATTTTATTAGTAAAACATAGAGAAGGAGTTATTAGGCGAGGTGAATTGTCCTTGCTTGAAGTATGAAAATGACCAGATTAGCTAGTAGGTTATAAGTATAGACTCATGGTTATTGTGGACTTTGAAGGTTGTGTAAATGTACGCTTGGGTAAGTAATTGTGATGTGAGAAAGCAGTATAAGTAGATACGATTGTGCGGGGTTATAATATAAGGATTAGGTTGACTATGTCTATTATGAGGCTTTAACCCCCCTTGCCCCTCTTTTCATTGATAGTTGTAAACTAGTACTACTTGTGAGAAGGTATGTAGTAGATTTTTGAGATATTTGGGTAGAATGTCCCAATTTGGTGGATTAGTATATTTATATTATGTTGCATTCTTCATTGGTGATAAATGATTGATACTAAACTATAGGCTTGAATTTAAATGGTGTGGTGGTAAATAGTGGCAAGAGTTTGATGATGCATGCTTTGTGGGATTAAATTAGTAGGCTTGATGTGCTGAAATAGTACATGCTAATGGATTATGATAAGGAAAACCATTAGGTCATGATCGATTATTATGGTTATGAAGTTCTAGTGCACTAGTGTTTTCGTGATGTTTATTTCATAGTTTCGAAGTGAAAAATTTGTGTGTATGGTTGGGTTGTAAATCATGTTTAGCACTAAACATTAAGTTTGAAACAATTGATGGCCATGAAGGTGGATGTGATGATTTCTTGATTAATGATGCTAGTTATAGGGAAGTGATCTATAGGCTTGAACAGTGTATGCGAGTGCCTAAGTTTATTTGATTTTGTAATGAAGTATGATGGTGTATGTATGATGTAGAAGTATGCCTGGGTTGGTTTAAAGCTGCAGTATTTATTCTAAGGCTATTACATATTGTGTGTGGCTAGTGGTACCATTGAGTTGCTAGGTGGGAAAAGAACTAGTTAGATGGTATATGGTATTCTAAATAGCCAAGTTAAGGAACTTTAATTGATAGTGTTGAGCCTTTTGATATGATCTTGATTCTCATGGCAGAGGAATATAATTTTAAGGTGGCTATATTGGTAGTCTATGACAGAAGTAGAGTGATTCATTAAAGACTTGGTGACATCCATGTTAAGTGTTAGAATCTAAGTTTGAGTCCTTGAGGGTTGCGCTATTAGAAATAAGAGTTGAAGCGCTAGAGGGTGTGCACTCCAACTACGGGGATACTCACGAGGATTTGAAGTAAGTAAGTGTTCTAGTATTATGTGATGACTATTGAGTCTATAGAATGATAGAGTGTGTCTCAGAAGGTGGTATTAGTAGTGGGTTTTCCACTTCCAGATGTAGTCATTCGGGTTAATTTCTATTAATTACGTGCATTGTCATTTTTCACACCCCAGAGTGCAGTAAGGGTAGTTCTATTTAGAGTCTATTAAGGGATCTCTCAAGCTTAAGATGATGACTTAATGCTAAGAAGGAGATAATAGTACAAGTGATCGAGCCAGACTCTCAGATTCTAGTAGTAATGTCAGTATGATATAGAGCATCAGAAAGTGAGGGTGAGACTCCACCCATTCTTATCTTAGTGTTTTTCAGTTACCCCAATGCCTACTCATGCCATACATTACAGTTCCATGATCATAGTTCATGTTCATGTATATGATAGAGAATCATGTTCTCTTCCAGTTCCTAAATGAGAAATTCCAATTCATTCAATAGTCGGGATCACATTCCATAAGGTATGAACTCCAAATTGAGGTCATGTATCTCATGACTCATGTACTCACATTTTATAGTGTGCTCAGTTCCCATAACTCATGCTATACGCTAAATGATTGGCGAGATTCAGCTTTGAGACGGGTGTACTCTCAACTTAGATCATTTTGATGAATCCCTGATGTTGTTTTGCTATTCCTCAGGCCTCAGTTAAGTGCCAAGTCTCGCATAATACCCTCCTTATGTAATGATATTGGTGTTTAGTAAATGCTTTCTATTGATAAAAGATCATTGTATACTTGTTTAGATAAGGCCATGAGTGTGAAGTAAGATTTGGGGCTAAGTCTGTGATATATGTGATGGTTAGTGGAAATTTGTGTGTGCATATATTTTTTGAGGTAGCGCGTGGCAGTGATATTGACAGTGGTTTAGGGAATATGCGAAGCATGTCTTTATGAGTGTTTGCTTTGAAGTTCATATGTGGTTATAAAGATTGGCTTGAATGACATGTTAGGATTTTTGAAAAGGAACGCTATATGCGCTAGCGACTTCATAGTAAGAATTCAGAGTAGCCATTGAAGTGGTAAGACATGTTATGCTTAGGTTGTGATCTTTAAAATAGATATAGAAGGTTGCATCATATGGTTTAGAATAATAGCGTGGTATGACATGATATATTTTTGTGACTGGAATTAGGTGTGATCGCAGTGAAAGGATTTAAGCTACTATAGACATTAGTAGAAAGATTTATCAATGCCTATATGATAATTATAAGTTGAATAGAATGAATATGGTATTTAAGAAGTTGTATTGCCGAAGGCCTGGCAATTCCATCCTGACTTACGAGTTATATGTCTATATTCCAGGCTGCAGAGTAATGTCAATGTTAGGATCCTATAGTCGGATGTCTTGTGTGACTCATGCCCAAATCTTTTGCTATCTAATGCTACCAGGACTTCGTAAGGAAGAGTGTTGATAAGTGGAGTATGAGTTTCCAGTATAGTTCTGTCTATGTGGCCAGCAAATCAGTTTAGCCGTCAGATTTGCATAACTTATTTTTTCGTCTTTTCATTTAATCATGCTACCCAAAAATCTCATATATGTTACTATTCCAAGGTAGAGTATACTAGTAGTTGCGAGTATAACTCAGTTCATGCTTCATGTACTAGATTCAGATTTCAGATGTTCAGTTATGATTCAATTCGTAAGTGTCTAGCACATCGCCTCAATTTTTTTCGAGTATCTTAGTGATTTGAGCATTCATAGAAGGACATAGTGTCCCAAGGGGGAGATACCCCCATTCAGTTGCATACATAGATTCTTATTTTAAATCTTCAAAGTCCCTGTCCATCATTCGGGGATGAATGATCCCAAGGGGGAGATAATGTAACACCCCGCATTTTTGGGCAAGAACGTAAACCGTCATTTCTTGTCATAAAGGTTAAAAAAGCCATAAATCCAATGTAAATTTAGTGTGTTGATCAATTATGTAGTGTATAAATCTATTTGAGCATGAATTAAGATCATAGAAGTCCTCTAACTCAAGGACGAGTTGAAAGATTTCCAATCGTTCGAGTTTGAGTAAGCATCGAAACTTGGGTCAACTTCAACTAAACATAACTCATTGTATATGATGAACTGGGTGGCCTTCTATATACCAAATTGTAGATAATTGAATAAGCTTTCCAATGATATAAGATATGTCGAAATCCGATAACCGGATAAGGAGTTATGGCTATTTTAAGTTTCAGCTATAATACGAATGCCATTTCAGTGCATGGCGCGTCGTGCCAGAGGCCAAAATGGCACTCGTCAATTTCCAGCAAGCCTCCGCGATAGTCCCGCTTAGCGCCAAACTTCCAGGTCTCAATAATTGGCATTTTACCAAGCTCTGCGTCGCGCTGGGGCCAAAAATGGGGCTCAAGTTTCAGAATTTCACTCAAGGGTATTTTGGTCTTTTCTACCCATTCCTACCCTTTATATATGTCCTAGTAAAGGGAAAAATCTCATTTTTTTCTCTTTCATTTCAAGAATTAGGGTTTCCTCCCTATAATTCCAATCCAATTATCTCTAGTAACTCAAGATTCAACCATGGGAATTCGAAACAAACTGGAGATTTGGAATCACCAGATCGTAAGCTTCAAGAATCACCTATTATTTTCGCATATAGAGGTACGTGGGGTTATCTCAAAAATCTCACGGGCTTAAAAAAATTCATGTTTTAAAAATGAGGGTTTTGAAATTATGAATATAAATGTGTTTTAAGCATCTTTATGATATTGATTTGGTCTTTAGGCCTATTTTCAAAGTGATTTGATATATTATATATGCACATGCTTGTGATTCAAAAGATGTTAACTTGAGAGCATGAATTATATGAAAGCCGTCTCTTGATATGAAATTGTTTTGAATTTTCATATGATGTGAATTGTTAGAAATCATCTTGACAAGCATGACATGAACTATTTTGAAAGTGGATATGATTTTGACTTGCAAGAAGAGGGTTATTATGTTGAAATATGATGAATATAATGGTTGCATGAAGTAATGATGTGATATTGATGGCTTGCAAGTCGGGTATGACGATACCCTACAGAATAAGATATGTGGTTGAATTAAATGAAGTTGAATGTATTGATGTTACACGAGATAGGTGGATGCCCGAAGAAGGCGTTTGAGTGTAAGGGCTCATCGCTGGAAATCGTGTTTGCCGACATGAAAATTTGGTACCAGGCTAAGTGAACTTGTGTACCTGACTTTATGTCATTCCCAAATTGGGACTATGGTTAG
>NC_061112.1:152180897-152293280 GCF_002878395.1 Capsicum annuum | reverse complement strand
ATATGATGAATATAATGGTTGCATGAAGTAATGATGTGATATTGATGGCTTGCAAGTCGGGTATGACGATACCCTACAGAATAAGATATGTGGTTGAATTAAATGAAGTTGAATGTATTGATGTTACACGAGATAGGTGGATGCCCGAAGAAGGCGTTTGAGTGTAAGGGCTCATCGCTGGAAATCGTGTTTGCCGACATGAAAATTTGGTACCAGGCTAAGTGAACTTGTGTACCTGACTTTATGTCATTCCCAAATTGGGACTATGGTTAGGAGCCCTGCTTTGTGATCTTGTGCTACCATACTTTATTAGGTCGAGACACCCTGCTGTGTGATCTTGTGTGTCTTCCCCTCACTTATTGTAACACTCCGTATTCAAGTACATGTATTGGCGTATTCAAGTACGTGTATTGGTCTTATTTATATGGAATTAATTTTTTATTTTATTTATACTGGAATTTGCCCGTCGATGGTTCCATACGAAGGTTATTGAATAAGATTTTCAACGATATAAAGATTTCCAAAAACGGATAAGTTTCGAATATAATCGAGCACGTTCGAAACTATAAAACGGTGGCCGGGATATGGTGAATAGTAAATGTGCAGGAAAATTTCCTGCACACAAACTACTTAGGCCTGCCAGTTTTTTGGGTCAACTTTGAACGCTCATAACTCCCTTAATATAATGAACTGGGAGAGCTGCCAACTATGAAAAGAAATATCTTTTAGTCTTCTTTCCAATGCAATTGGTTTCATCCAAATCTGACATCTGAGTAATGAGTTATACTCGTTTTACTTCAGCCTCTCAAAATAGATTTTTAGGGTCAAAATCAAATGATCATAACTCCTTGTACAGGACGAACTGGGTGGCCTACTTTATATGAAATGAAAGCCCTTTGAATTATCTTTCCAACGATACCAATTTCACCCAAATCTGATATCGGAGCAAAGAGTTATGGTCTATCTACATTAGCTTGTCAAAACAGTCCACCATGGACAGATTCGGATTTACTTAAAATTTTAAGGGCAATATGGTCATTTTCCATCACCTCATGAACGAAAATTGGTCATTATATACATATACTTAGCCTCATATCCATTATTTATCATCCATTATTGAAGACTAAGAAACCCTATCCAAATTTCAACTCCAATTATCTTGTGATTCAACCGTAGAAAATCCAAATTGATTCCGTAGTTGTGTTCACCATCTCGAGGGTTTCGAGAAGCACCCCTTATTTGTGCCAACAGGACTTCGAAATCAAAAGGGCCATTTTATGGTAAGGATGTAAATTATGTTGGTGTTATTTATATGGATATGTATATATATGCATGTGAGCATAAGAAGTGTGTTATTTGATTGTTGTTGAAAGATGATTGGAAATGATGTTGGATTATTCTTGTGCATGGTTGGATTATGTTGAATTGTGAAGGGATTTGGTGTGATGATGTGGTATTGAAATGATGATTATATATATATATATACACATAAACCTATTGTTCAAGTTGGTTTTTGGAATGCTTTGCAAATATTGGTTGTATGGAATTATGGAAGAGAATTGTGGTGTTGGGTTGCTAATACTAGATGCCAAACATTTCATTGTAGATAAGTGATTTGTAAAGGCGGGAAGTTGTGTTGAATTGGTATCCGAATCTACGACGAGGCATGTAAAGCATACTCTAACAATGTTCTTTGGCATGAAAACACCAATGTTCCATCAAGTAAGATTCCGAGGTTGTCCAAAAACATGTATTGTTCTACGTTACCAACGAAGTTGTTTCCATCCTATAAAGTGTCAAAATATTTCATTGATATACCAAAAGGCTCTTATTTCATTGTTGTGATATTGATGATTTTGAAACACATTTTTGATGTACCAATGAGTCTTTATTACATCGTTATTGTATAGAAGGTCTATTACTTGGTTCCTATTGATGTATCATTGTTTCAAAGTATCAAAAATGTGGTGGCGACCGAAATAACAATCTCAAAGATTAATTGAACTAAGCGATGGGAGTTCTCTCTTATCGGGTGGTATCCCAGGGGCATAAGCCTAGAATGGGTCGATCCCTATTTATGTGTTTATGGGTGGTATCCCAGGGGCATAAGACTAGCATGGGTCGATCCCAGTTGATATGTACTGGAGGCAGCCTAATGGTCACAGTACAGTACAGTAATGATTACAAAGACGATAAGAACGAAGGTAAAGTGATTGAATAAATACAATGTACAGGTTGTCACAAGTTCTAGTAAGTGTGGTCCACTCCTATTACGACTTATTCACTTGTTTCTGATTTCTATTGAGCTCCTATATCATATGTGATTATCTACAGCTTTACATACTCAGTACGTATTTCGTACTGACGTCCCCCACGGGACCTGCATTTCATGCTGCAGGCACAGGTGCTTCAGCTCATTCACAGCATAGATAGGAGCCAGGTCATACAGCTATTGTTGGTGAGCTCCAGTTTGCTTCGGAGCTTTTCGAGTCGGTCCCGTATGTTTTGTTATTGTACAGGAGTCATGTGTGGACGGGGGTTTGTCCCGACCCTAGTTATGTCATGTATATCCTAGAGGCTTTGTAGACATAAGGAAGGGTAAAGTCATGGAAGTTTATATAGTGATGTTATATTTGTATATGTGGTGGCCCCGACGGCCAAGTAATATATATATATATATATATATATATATTTGTGCATGTTGTGCTGATATAGGTAATTAGACCCTTCTATATGCAACGAAGTGCTGTCTAAATTTTTGGTGACTTATAAGTGAAAGTATAGGTATTTGAACGGGTTTTCCCAGGCCTTCTCGACTTCAGGTGCCAGTCCGGCCCGATGGGATTTTGGGGCGTGACACTTATACTCTAATTTCGGCGGTAACCGAGGTTTGACAGTTGGTGTAAATGTTATATGTAGGGTATTCCACCTAGCTCAGTTGCATTACATTGTTGTTGAAAACTATTACATTATGCCCATGTGTTTTCAAATGATTTGATACGAAACTGCTTTATATTGGCTCTCACCTATATTTTGTAAAAATATTGTATTTTGTTTTGATTTCTCTGTGTACCAGTACTTTTGTATTGACCCCCTTCCCTCCCAGGTTCGGAGTTACAGTCTAGGGGTCCAGATAACCAGTAGATCTTTTCCGACAGATTTGCAGAATCAAGTGGTGAGCCTTCTATATTTTGGAAGGCCTGATGTCTGTCAGTTCATTTATCATTTAGTAGTTTTGGGTCTACTGGGGGCCTTGTCCCAGTTTTCATATAGTTATTTGTTTCAGTCATGTAGTAGAGATTTCACAGACGTTTTCGAGATGTTGATTGAGAATTGTGGGACATTATTCTCCATTACTGTTTCATATGATTCTTGACCATGTTTTCGTTATATTGTGTATCTTCCGCATTTCTTTTGTCATATAAGTCATGTGCATGATTACCAGATAAATAGGGGTGTTTCGGGCCTTTATGGTTAGGAATACTCGTCACGACTAGGGCCCCAGTTCGGATCGTGACAACAGCCCCATCTTTACGCAGTGATAGATCATCGAAATACAGAAACATCTTCAGCCGTAGTTACAGGTACTTTATCAGTTTGTGAACATGATGCATATGTGTTAATTGACCCAAGATCTACATTCTCATATATTACTCCCTATTTTGCTAAGAATCTCAGGTTAAAATCTGAACATCTAGAAACATCATACTTGGTTTCTAACCCAGTTGGTGACTCGATAGACGTAACACAATTTTACAAGGGTTGTGCAATTTCAATATTGGGTCGTAGTACCACTGCTGATTTTATGGAACTAGAAATGGTAGACTTTGATGTAATCATGGGTATAGACTGGTTGTCATTCTGTTATGCTATGGTGGATTGTCGTGCGAAGGTAGTTAAGTTTCATTTCCCTAACGAAGTAGTCTTAGAGTGAAGATGTTGTTTAACATCGCCTTTAGGTAAGTTTATATCTTACCTTAAGGCTAGAAGAATGGTAAAAAATGGGTGTCTAGCTTATTTAGCTCATGTTATTAATTTTGAGGCAGATTCACCGACCCTTCAGTCTGTTCCAGTTGTTAGAGAATTTCCAGATGTTTTTCCAGATGAGCTGCTCGACCTTCCTCCTGAAAGAGTAATAGATTTTAGTATAGAGGTTCTTCCAGGAATCCAACCCATATCTGTACCTCCGTATAGAATGGTACTTGCAGAGCTAAGAGAGTTGAAAGAGCAATTGAGAGACCTTCTAGAAAAGGGTTTCATCAGGCCGAGTGTGTCACCATGGGGTGCTCCAGTTTTGTTTGTCAAAAAGAAAGATGGATCTCTTAGAATGTGTATTGATTACAGGCAACTCAATAAGCTCACAATTAAGAACAAGTACCCTTTGCCGAGAATTGATGACCTGTTTAACCAACTTCAAGGGGCAAGATACTTTTCTAAGATAGACTTGAGGTTCGATTATCATCAACTCAGAATAAATAAGGAAGATATTCCTAAGACGGCATTTAGGACTCTCTATGGACATTATGAGTTCTTAGTGATGTCCTTTGGGCTTACGAATGCTCCAGATGCATTTATGGATCTCATGAATCGAGTATTCAAGCCATTCTTAGACAATTTTATCATCGTGTTCATAGATGACATTATAGTGTATTCCCAAAGCAAGGACGAGCATACAGAGCACCTCAGAACGACGTTGTAGGTATTAAGAGATAACGAACTCTACGCTAAATTTTCTAAGTGTGAATTTTGGCTACAGTCAGTGGTATTCCTTGGCCACATGGTGTCCAGTGAGGGAATTAAAGTAGACCTTCAGAAGATTGAGGTAGTGAAAAATTGGCCTAAGCCAACGACGTCTACTGAGATTCGGAGTTTCTTGGGTCTAGCAAATTACTACAGAAGATTTTTGGAAGGATTTTCCACACTAGCAGCACCATTGACTAAGCTAACACAGAAGTTCATTAAATTCCAGTGGTCTGATACTTGTGAGAAAAGTTTCCAGGAATTGAAAAAGAGGTTGACTGAGGCACCAGTGCTAACATTACCAACAGGTTCAAATGGTTTCCCTGTGTATTGTGATGCTTCAAGGGTAGGGCTCGATTGTGTTTTGATGCAGAATGGGAAGGTCATAGTATATGTCTCAAAACAATTAAAGCCCCATGAAAAGAACTACCTTACATATGATTTAGAGCTTGTGGCAGTTGTATTTGCTCTAAAAATATGGCAAACATTGTGAGATATTCACAGACCATAAAAGTCTTCAGTATATTTTCAAACAAAAAGAGCTAAATTTGAGGTAGAGGAGGTGGCTAGAGCTGTTGAAGTACTATGATGTTAACATCTTGTACCATCTAGGGAAGGCTAATGTGGTGATTGATGCCCTAAGTCAAAAGTTTATGGGTGTTCTGGCTCACTTACAGACTTATAAGAGGTCGCTAGCGAGAGAAGTGCAAAAGCTGTCCAATGATGGTGTTAGGCTTGATGAGACTGAGCAGGGTAACTTGATGGTGCTTCCTAAGGCACAGTCATCCATTGTAGTTGAAGTGAAAGAGCGACAATATGAAGATCCAAAGATGGGGTATTAAAGAAGGAGATTTCAGCTTTTACCATCAGGATAATGATGGAGTATTGGGAATAAATGACAGATTATGTGTTCCAAACGTTGGTGGAATTCGGGAACAAATCACGACAGAGGCACACAGTTCGGGTTATTCAATCCATCCAGGTTCAACCAAAATGTATAAAGATTAGCGGGAAGTTTATTGGTGGAATAAAATGAAAGAGGATGTGGCTAAGTATGTGGCTAGGTGTATGAATTGTCAGAAGGTGAAGGCTGAACATCAAAGGCCCAGTGGCTTGGCTCAAACTATCATTATACCTACATGGAAGTGGGAGATGATTAATATGGATTTTGTTGTTGGATTGCCTCGCACTTATCATAAACATGACTATGTTTGGGTGATTGTAAATCAACTTACGAAGTCAACTCATTTTTTGCCAGTGAAGACTACTTACACTGCTGAGCAATATGCTCAACTTTATATTAAAGAAATCGTAAGATTGCATGGCGTTCCAATTTCAGTTATCTCTGATCGAGGAGCTCAATTCACCGCTAGATTTTGGCAAACCTTCCAGAATAGGTTGGGTACTAAGGTTAATTTGAGTACTGCTTTCCATCCTCAGACTGATGGACAGGCTGAAAGGACGATTCAGACTCTTGAAGATATGTTACGGGCATGTGTAATAGACTTTGGCAGAAATTGGGATGAACACTTGCCACTTATAGAGTTTTCATATAATAACAGCTACCAGGCAAATATTGGTATGGCTCCTTATGAAGCACTGTATGGACGGCGTTGTAGATCTCCGATAGGTTAGTTCGAACTATCAGAGATACCTTTGATTGGTCTCGGGATAGTCCAGGATGCCTTAGAAAAGGTGAAGATTATCCAAGAAAGACTTAAAGCAGCTCAAAGTCGCCAAAAGTCTTACGTAGACAAGAGGCGCAGGGATCTAGATTTTAAGGAAGGTGACTTTGTCTTCTTGAAGGTGTCACCAATGAAGAATTCATGAGGTTTGGAAAGAAAGTAAAGTACTAGATTTGTTAGGCCTTATAACATTTTGAGTAAGAAGGGCAATGGGGCCTACGAGTTAGACTTGCCACCCGAGCTATCTTAATATTTAAGATTATAAAATCAACTTCATTTTTTATTATTGTATGATTTTTATTTGAATTATGTCAGACGTCCTAATAGTAGGAATTTACCCGGTCAAGATATTTTTCTTATTTGAACTATGTATGTAAATAATAGTACACATCTATGTTAATTTTCTTAATATTTAGATTTTAGGGTTGAGTTAGATCTAAAATTCATTTGTTTTCATAATCTTATCTCAGAAGTGAAATGACATTTTGATTATAACGGTTTAATTTTTGTAAAGATATCTTTTTTAGCTATATATATTTATGATATAGTAAATTGCTTAGTTTCTGAGTATGTAAGTTTATTGCATGGATAGTTTTTGTATTTTTTAATTTCTCTCTTTGAGTTTCTTAGGTCTCCCAACTTTAGAATGGTCCCTAGGGACAAAGAACGGTCCTGTGGGACGATACAATAAGTATCCCTTATTTGACATTATATATGCAAGTCCAATTTTTTCGTGTATATTAGTAGATGATAAATATCGTTGATGAAAATCTTACACCTATCACTAACCGCAACTCAACTCTTTTCTGAGTGGTTGACAAATATAGAAGATAAATTAAAAGTAGCCAACATATAGTAGTCCGCTTAAGTTCTTAACCAAGCTTCTTCACAACATAAAATTTTGAGAAATAAACTTCGCACAAATTAGTATTTGAATTTCTAAACTATTCTTGGTCTCAATTACTACCTATTAAATCTGTCTATTCAACCACAATGATTGACGTGGTGGTTCAGCACCCCACTGCTTAAGCAAGAGGTTGAGGGTTCAATCCCCACCTCTGGTGAATGGAGAAAACTCTGTGGCCAATTTTCTACCCCTTAGTGCACTGACAGTGAATCGAAGGATTAATCTCACGACTGCAGACTGTGAGGATACCTTAGAAACTAACAAAAAAAGAAAATCTGTCTATTCAATACTTTTTACCTCTTGGATGACGACGTGACGTGACAAAGAGTTTGGATATATGCTCCTTTATGCATGAGATTGTGAAGAAAAATACCAAAAAAAAAAACTTTTAGGTGAATATTTTTGGCAAAATCACCTTTTGGACAGTTGTATTATGTCAATTTTGTAAATTGAGCACTTTTACTTACATGTTTGTCATCTGAACCCTTGAACCCATCAAAAATCAACATTTTGCACCCTTTAACCGTTGACCTTATCTATGTGGAAAGGTCATGGTGATTAGGACAAAGAGAGTGTAGCCTAGTCCAGGTATTAACTTTTGACATTTTAATAGCCTAAAAACAAAATTATATTAATAAAATAAAAAAATTAACAATTCTCTTTCCTATTAATTAAAAAGGTATCCCCTTTTATCTCCATCTTTAGGCTTTCTTTCTTTATGAATATTTACACGAAATCAATCGTTACCCATATAGCTATCGTCAATGTAACTCTAGCAAATATATTTGTATATCCACAAATGTATTATACACAGAGATATACAAAGAAGGAAAATCAAATTATGTGTATAACACTGAGATATACATTTTGTGTGATAATGTTAATTACTTTATGTACTGATCATAACTATTTCATCGTCCCAATGGGTTCATGATCTCAGAGAAAATAGTGACATTTTTCAATTTGGCACTCTGACTTATTGACATGGATATACCATTGCTTGTCAACTTTCTTTCAACTTCACTTGAACCTGAGACAATGTCATTTTCACTGGTAGCTATATTAGCATGACCATTAATAATCAAGGGAAAAGAAAGGTTACGCGTCGGCGGGTGTATGTACCCTTCAACCTCATGGCCTGATCTATTATCTGCACCTTCTTGAAGCTGTAATGCAAATTCTAAACTTCTTACAACATCACCCATTGATGGTCTTTGGACCCCTTGATTCCTCAAACAATGATATGCCAATTCTGCAAACTTGCTTAGACATTCTGGGGCAATCTGTCCTTCCAATTTAGGGTCAATGATTTGTTCAAGATTTTTTCTTCTATAACTCCTACAAGCCCATTCAGCCAAATTCACTTGCTCACTTGGCAAGTTAGGATTTATTGCTGGCCTAGCACACAACACTTCAAACAGAACCACCCCGAATGAATAAACATCTGATTTTTCCGTCAATTGTTGACGCTTATAGTATTCAGGATCGATATACCCAAAACTTCCTTTCACTGCAGTGCTAATATGAGTAGCATCTAACTTACCAAGTGAACCTACTTTGGACAATCCAAAATCTGATACCTTGGCGACCCATTTGTCGTCCAATAGGATGTTAGTTGACTTGACATCTCGGTGAATGATCATGTGTTTGGTACCTGCAGTAGCAAAATAACTCATTTTTAAGTGATACACTCAAGTTTACTAGCTTATTGGCTTTACCCAACTTATTTAACTTGATATGACCATCAAGCTAGATACAGGGCTGACTCGACCATAATAAAGTCACAACAGCAATGTCTTGGGGCCCCATTTTCCCTAGAAATATGTTTTTCTAATTGACAAAGGAGTGCACGTACAATGACAAAATGCACATAAGATGCACACAAAAGCTAATTTTATTGAATATATTTGAAACCTCTTATTAAGATCTAGCTTTAAGCTACCAAATTCGTTGAGCCGTCCAACAATATATTGAATAAAAACATGTCAAATAGTATAACACAATAGGTTAAAATGCAACTCGAACAAACAAAACCCCATTTTTGGGAGGTTGAGTCCTGCTATGCAACTAGGTATCACATTTGACCCTATTCTAACCCTTTTTTTTTTACAACCAAATATTGAGCGAGTTAAATTGTGACATAAGTAATATAATTTATTGTCTAATTACCTGAATGGAGATAATATAATCCTTTAGCTGCACCAATGCAAATGTCTAGGCGCTTCTTCCATGGAAGAGGAGCATTATCAGCTTTGTACAAGTGGTCACGGAGTGTTCCATTAGCCATGTAATCGTAAACCAAGATCATCTCATTGTTATCATCACAATAACCAATTAAGGACACCAGATGTACATGCCTTAGTTTTGACGATAACATCTCAATCTCTGTTTGGAACTCGCGAACCCCTTGTTTTGATGAAGGATTCGATCTCTTTACTGCGACTGCTGTTGTACCATTGTCGAGGTAACCTTTGTACACATTACCAAAACCTCCATAGCCAATCACACAATTTTCATCAAAATTGCACGTTGCTGTTTTTATCTCTTTCAGTGTAAAGTGTCTGCACGGATCGGATGGTAGTGATGACTTGGGAACACCTGTACCCGAAACTTTCCCCCCTTTCCATCTCCGATAAATTAAGAAACCCAGAATTGAGAAAGCAGCAAAAATTCCAATCACACCAGCAACGATCACAGCAATGACATTCGATGGTAACGACAAATTCTTCCTGCTATCCGCAGATAGATCATTAACAAAATTCTGTGTCGAATATCTCAAATAACATCCCGCAATTAAAGCTCTGGCATCTCTGCTCGGAAAACACCCTTTGATATCTCTGCTTGCTTTGTACAAACATTCTCTACAACCTTCTTCACTCAGAGTTTTCCAACACTGCGCCAATCCATAAGCTCCGTTCAAATGCATCGCTGCATAACCGCCGTTCGCCACCGCTGTCCCCGTCAATTGTTCAATCAAATTTCCAGCTGATGCGTTTAACGTGGCCAATTCCTGTCCAGTAGCAACTCCAATTGAGCTGCTACAGTTCACTTTATCTTTCGCTGAATCAGTAGTTTCATTGAAGAAATCGTAGACATCGTAGCGGAGAAAACATCCATCGAGATATATTCGACCTGATTCACCAGGAAAACAACGAGGAAGTCGAGTTCGACCAGCAGCGTAACATAACAGACAATCCTGATGTGGAAGATCCTGATAACAATTTGCTAGTGTATAAATCGTAATATTTTGTAGATTTATACCAATATTTCCCCAACCGTGATCCGTCACGCGTTGTGACAAAAATTCCATGAATGTTACAAATTGGGGAACGAAGATTGTAGGTGATGTCCTGTTCGTATCGCATACTAGTCCAGCTTCTGAAATTCGAGGATCAGCAACACAAATTAAAGCAAAATTCAAAATTACTATCCATTTTAGAAATGGAAAATTTGAGCCGGACAAATTCATCTATGCTTTCTGAAACAGTATGAGCAAGCTGCTACTGAATGCGAACAAAGTTCACAGAAATGACAAATGGAGAAGCCGAAACTTCATTCTAATTCGCCTTTATCTTGCTCTCTGTGATTACCTTCGGGTAGTCGGCAAACTTGACCTGCTGCTATTAAGCAAAACTTTAATTCTTTTTTCCTAGTGATGTGATTCATTAAAATATTTTTTTGAGAAAATAAGTGAGTTTTCTTTTGCATGGGAGGCAAATAAAACACAATACTTCCTTGTTTAAAAAACGAATGAACTAATTTGATATACTATTACCTCCTGAATTATATTTAAAATGACAGATATACCTCAACTTAAAAGGGTCTTATTATCTCAAACTAATTAAAAGTATAATTTTGACACCCTTAATTCCTACGTGGCACAACACACTAAAGTATCTATGTAGCCATGCGTGTATGCCACGTATGCAATAAGGGTATCAAAATTACAATTTTAATTAGTTCAATAGGTAATAAGGCCCCTCTAAGTTGTGATACGTATGCACTAAAGATGTCAAAATTATAATTTTAATTAATTTAATGGGTGATAATACCCCTTTAAATTGAGATGGGTCTCTGCTATTTTGAATATAGTTCAGGTACACTCTTAAGAAAATAAATAAGACTTTTCTTAAAGAGAGAGAGAGGCTTCTGTCTAAGTTGTTTTGTCATGTAAATATGCAAAATTAAAAAGAAAGTAGTACATGTTTTAAGACTTTAAAACCAAAATGTAGAAAAGAAGACAGTGACGGAAGGACCCACAGCTAAAAAAAAAAAAGGACAAAACGAAAGAAGATTTTTAAGAAGCCTAAAGATTTTTGTTTATTACAATAGTAGATATATTTTATTTTAATATGGAACATCAACAAATGGATTTTTGTTTATTCATCCATCACTTAATCATCAGTCTCTTGTTCTGATTCTAATAAACTAAAAAACAACTTTTAATAGAGAGTTTCCCATTCGATGAACTTATGCATCGAAATCGAAATTTTTGAGTAGCTGAATTAATAAATTTCAAAGATTTTATGCATAAAGCAAAACAAACAAACAAACAATACACATGAAAAACTAAACATTGCACTGTATTAATGAGCCAAAATATTGGGTCAACATGTTTAGGTAGGTTCAACATTTAAGAGTTTCAGACTTAAATTTGTTATATTTTTAAAATTACGAGTTGATATCTACTATTTTCTCTCTCCCAAATTGAGATGACATATTGATTAAGAAAAATAATTAATAGTATGATTAGTTTATTATAGTACCCCTATTAAATGATGTTTACATTTTAATTTGAAGAAAAAGTAATTAATGCAAAGGGTAAAACATGAAAAAAAAATTCTCTTCTTGAATTAATGAAAAAAATAAGTAAAATGGGAAATCAAATTAAAAAATTTGGGACGAATAATTTGAGACGGAGAAAGTATTTATTATAACTTTAATCAATATTTATATATAAATTTATGAAAAAAGGACATGGGTGGCTATTTTTTTTTTTAAAAAATGGACACAATTTGAAAAGGTGGACAAATGAAACCTTTCGGCTAAATTTAATCTAAAAATTACACAAATACACAATTTATGTTTTCAATATTACAAAAAATTTCAACTCCCTAAATATATTACAAAAATTGCAATATATACACAGAATGTTTTGTATATATTGGCTTAATTATGTATATTAATAGGGAGAGAGAGTGAAGTAATTAAAAAAGTGGGAGAGAGTGTAATTACTTCCAAAAGGGTAGGTATTTATGTTATTTATACAAATTTAATTCCTTTTTTTAGCCATTTGGCCCTATTGAGCACATGCAGTCGTTATACTCTATTGATACACTTTTATACCACATTGATACACTTTTATATTCTATTGATACACTTTTTATAAAAGAGAAAGAAAATTTTATGCAAGTACATGCAGTCCCTGTACCTAATTGATACTCTTTTATATCACATTAATACACTTTTATACTACATTGATACACTTGCAATGTCTATATACTCAATTGATACTCTCTTATATTAGATTGATACATTTTTAAAATGCGTGTAGGAACTATATAGAGTCGTATAAAATATGCATCTAAATAATAATTGTAATTAAAAATTGTATAGAATGTGTATATCTATTTTCTTTTTGATGTTTGACTTGTTTTATTTATAGTTTCTCTTTTGGACTTGCAATAATGTTGGGGGTTGATTTTTGAATTTGAGAAATTGCAGTTGAACTATTGAGAAAAGTTGGAGTTAGGTTTTCCATTTTGTGTTTGAGTTGCATTATCGTCTCCTAAAAATCCCATGTATTTATTTTGATCAAATAAAGTTTCTTATAGTAATTTCACATAACTTTTTTGATAGTCAATGTCATCATTCCATAAATATATATAATGCATGTTCCAATGTACAACAATTATAGTTATGTTAATTTCAAAAAAGGAATAGATTTAAAAAAAAAAATAGTTACAAAAAAAAAAAGTATAAAAACACTGAAAAAACATAAAAGAGGAGCGATTTTTTTTATAATAGAATGAAACATCAAATTAAAAAAAATAGAACATTAAAAAACCAACTAGATTAAAAAAATAAAATAAACTAGTGTTTTTTCTTTCAAAAATGGAAAAAAAAAGTGAAGTAACTGGCATGCAAAATAATCAATGGCTATAAAAAGAAATTAGTTTAGTGGCTGATTAGAGGGAATTAAATTGTAGTGGCTATTTAGTTGGAATTAGTTTTAGTGAGTGGACATTTTTGTCCTTTCCCCTAAATTTATATACTTTTTTCGTTTTATTTTAGTTGG
The DNA here is from genome assembly GCF_002878395.1 of Capsicum annuum. Lineage (NCBI taxonomy): Eukaryota > Viridiplantae > Streptophyta > Magnoliopsida > Solanales > Solanaceae > Capsicum > Capsicum annuum. Next base: position 152,279,650 of record NC_061112.1, on the reverse strand, counting down.
CTCTTTCTAAAAATATATGTTTCAATTTAGTTGTTTCATTGATGAAATTAAGGGGATTTTGATATCTTCTTTCAATGATATCCTTATCATTAAATGACTAAACAAGTTATATATATATTTAAATTTATATTTTTAAAGAATAATTAATAAGGCTAATTTAATAAAATATACCCTAACAAAATATTTTTCTTAATAGATGTCAAGTCTATTAATATGAAACGTAGGAAGTATCATATTGAAAGTACTGAATTTTGATTAACCCAATAGTCAAAGCTCCATCCGCCCCGATCTTTTTAAGATGTCAAGTAAGTAGCCGTTTGGCCATTAGTATTTTTTCACTTTTTTTAAAAAGTTATTTCATTTATTGAAAAAAGTGAAAATCACAGTGTTTAGCCATGAAAATTTCAAATACAATTTGAAAAAGTGAAGACAAGAAAAATTTATTTTCACTTTTTTCACTCTTACTTCTCTCACAAAATTTAAAAAATAACTTTAATTTATATTCATAGTCAAATACAACTCCAACTCCAACTTCAATTTCAACTCTATTTCCAACTCTAAAAAATTATGTTTTCATCACGAAACGAGGTCTAAATTTTGCAAGTTGGAATAGTGGGATACTGGAAAATATGGCAAATTAATTAAGAAAGTATACTACAAACTAATACTGTAAGGGTCGTTTGGTAGAGTGTATTAGAAAGTTAATTTATGTATTAATTTAATGTGTATTAGTAGTACCTTGTTTGGTATATATTTTTACCATATGTATAAATAATGCTTGCATTAGCTATACATTCTATTTTGTATTGAGGTATGTATTACTAATACCTCAAAATCCATAGCATTAGTAATGCAATGGGTCTTATGCATGCATTAATATGCTTAAAGACACTATTATTCCTTAAAAAAAAATTCGCATCCTTTCCAACATATATATTGAGGGTATTATGTAAAAAAAAAGATTTTTTTTTTTTAGAAATTATGTAATTTATGTTATTTTTAATATATCGAACCAAACACTGCATAAGAAAAATACAAACATAATTAATGCAAGCATAACAAACACAAGTATTACTAATACAAGCATTACTAATACATCATATTTTACATTATTCTAATACACTTTACCAAACGTACCCCTAACTCTTGGCCCTGACTTTTCTTCGTCTTCATTATACACGTCTAGCACAATTATTACTACTAGTTTGGTTTTTAAGAAAATGACAAAAATCTGTGAAGAGTCCACATTAAGGGTCAAAGGATGGGGTGGCCTAAAGCTGATTTTTAGGATTGAGTAAGCCTATGATTCATTTCTTTACATAATTCTATTGAGTAGTGAAACAACAACTTGGACTATATATAGTACTCTAAAACTTTTTTAAGTATCTTAATCTACAAATAGTTATGATAAAGTATATTGCTTAGTTGCTGGAGTATTTAATTTTGTTGCACGAGTAATTTTTTATTTTTTTTTTCAGTTTCTCAGGCCTATTCTTCTTTTTTTGGGTGTATATTACTAAATCATAAACTTCGTTGATGAAAATCTTACTCCCACAACTCAACTCTTTTCCGAGTGGTTGACAAGTATAGAAGCTAAAAAGTAGCTAGCCTATAGCAGTCTGCTTAACTTCTTAATCACAACTTCACACATAAAATTTTGAGAAATCAACATTCAAAATTCAATAAGATAAGTCGAATGTCACCTCTCATTTGCAATTATTTTCAAGCATTGCGTGTAGGTGAATAGGTTTTGGCATTCATACAAAAGTGTATAACTATCAGCAGGATTGAAAAAAACACATATTAGTGAGACCTAGCCTATCACTACAAAATAAAAAAACCCAAACCCCTACTGTTTACTTAGGAAAACTCAAATATAGAAAGAGCCATGAAAGAATGATATACATTGATGTTTCAATTCGCACCAAACTGAAGCTATTGAAGGGCTTGGGACAGAGCCCTATTCCAGGGAGCTACCCCATTTTTGGAGGCCTTCTCTTCTCTTTATTCTCGTGATCCAACTCATAAGCAACGATCTGCACGTGCTCTGAGAAATGCAGGCTCTTGAAACAGACTCCACGAGCATCAATCTTGTTATTCCCTGTCAGTATTTTCTTAGTTGACATTTTTACAGCCTGCAGTTTTATGCTTTACTTTGGAATAAAGCCTTAAATTACTCTTCTTTCACCAAAGTCAATACCGGAATCCCTTTGGTTGAAAAACTTGAACACTCCACCCGCAGCTCATCACCCACATCAAAGTCCCTCTTCATATCAGGCTACACCAAATAAGAAAATTGGAATCAGCATCTCCAGGTGAGATAACGGAGAAGTTCTATTATGAACATCTAAAAGTGGTATAATGCACAATAGAACCTTCTGGGACCATCATAATATTCGTTGCAGCTTTTGCGAATATCATGTGGCCAAATGAGGAAAAGAGATAAAGCAATCAATAGAAACATAAAATAAACCAAGAGTAGTTGATAACAATAACTTGCAGAGCCCAGCAAGAACAAAATAAGAAAAGATGGCAAATATTTTGACCACAACTTGCAAATACGGCGTTTCGCATAAAGCAGACATAACGTAGAAAGTTGAAAATAACAGAAAATCTTTGAGGCAGTAAGGTCAACAATACCTCAAAACGATACATTCCCCGAATTCCACCACCCAAATCAAGCACCAAACCAAGGGCACGAATTTGATGCACTTTTGCTGTTACTCTCATACCAAGCTTTAGTTTATTTGCACTCATAGGGGTCTCAGACGTAGCATCATCTTTATCTGACTCAATTTGAGAATGCAGGCCTACTTCAGAAGTATGTTTCTGGTGACTTTCATCATCACTTAATAGGTCAAGAATAGCATCCTTGCCTCTTTTGGACTTCTTAGCATTTCCAGAAGAAAAACCAGATTTTGAAAGTGAGGACGATATCCTTGTCTTCTTATCAGATTTAGAAGCACTTTGAGATCCATTATCACCTTTCGAATTCAGACCATCACTTTTTTCTTCCTCATCACACTCGGCCACACTTCGGATTAGAACCGCTGGTGTAGCTGACTTCTTGGTTAAATCATTAGTTTCAGGTTCCGCAGTAGCACCTTGTTTTTCTTGCTCATTGGATACATCCTCAATTGCAGCCCAAACATTGACCTCTTGACTAGTAGGAGCAACAGGTTCATCAACAGTGACTGCCATGGATTTAGGTGTAGGCAGGGTGGCTTTCAATGATAACTTAATATTGCCACGACCATCCTGTTCTATACACATTAAAGAAAGTTGCTGTCCCAAAGATACCACATCTGAAACTCGGGACACCTAATAGTAAAAAGACACAAATTAATCAAAAAACAATAACATGGAAAGAGTAGCAAGTCTAGCCTAAACCTCCAACGCCTCAGACCTTGTTTCTCAAGTACAATATTAACTATTTGACTTGTGTTTTACATAGCTTTACAAAATACAATTTTTACAAATATAGACATTAATCTTGGCTGAATGACGAAAGAAAGAACCTACCGGGTCGTGCGACAATTCTGAAACATGTAAGAGGCCCTGTTGCCCACCATTAAACTCCACAAAGGCGCCGTATTCTTTAATAGATACAACTTTACCTTTATATACGCCTCCAATCTCAATTTCACGCCCAATTATAAAATCAATCTGTCAGCAATAAATTACAAAGGATTAAATTGGTTGGTTCAGAAACTTCTCAAGGACAGTGAACCCAAAGGAAAGTGAAGTGTAGAAACATATATAGAACTTGAGGAACTTTCACGACAAACTTTCTTAATACCTAATTCACCATTCTGTCTTAACTTCCTTACTCAGTTACATGATTGTGCTCAATCTCTAAGAAACAAGTCACATGCTAAATCAAGAGACAGATTTTGTCTTAATGGACATACAGTGGTCCAAACAAAAACAGTTCCCATCTAACTGAATGAATAGTAGTCCGTCAGAGCAAGACTGAAGTCTTAAGCAGAAACTAAAGCAAGTAAATAGAAGAGAAACAGAAAATTACCCTCTCCAATACTTTCTCCATCACTGACTGGTTTTTTGCAACTATAGTTAGTGTTCCATCACTAACCGAGATCCGTGCACCTGCATTATGAATGAGCATGAAGAATGAACACAATCTTAGGAGTAACAAAGGAATCAGCTGGAGATATTAAAAATGAGAACTGCAGCCTCGAAAGAACACCCATCACAAAGTAAAAACATATGAAAATGCAGCGCTAGACATGCATTATATGTCTCTATGCGTGTATCTTTGCATGTGCATTCATTTGTTGGAGTGGGTTAGACTTTAGAGTCCCACATGGTTGAGGACAAACTGGTTGTCTCATTATAAGAAATTGGCAATCCTCTCCTCATGAGCTAGCTTTTAAGGTTGAGCTAGCCCCAATGTCATAACAAGGCAAATCGATAATGTGGATAAGCAATATGAAGCAAAGAAAAACTAGTTCACATTCTGCACATTAAAAGCCAAAGTATTCCTGCAACAAGTTTGAAGGGAAGAGAATTCTACTTCAAAATTTGAGCAACAGTTAACATTAGAGCTACATCAATGCTCATTAACAAGAGGGGCATGAGTAAAAATATTATTAACCAAGCCCTCACGTCAAAGATCACTCAAAGTAACCAGGTAAAAGTAACAGATAGCTCTAATGCAAACTGTTGACAGCACCTGTTTCCTGTTCAATTTTCCTCTTCAAAGCACCAAGAGGACCAATCAAGCGACGAAGTGCGTCATTGCTGTATTTTAACGTAACTGTATTTGAAGTATGAGCAAAAGAGACATGTCAAATGAATCGAACCTAAACAGTTAAGAGAAATCTAATATCAATGATTGAAGATACCTAACCGAGGAGAATATCTGTCATCCTGAATACGTGGAGCACGTATTTCACGTTCCATGTGCTCAAGGATTTGACGCCTCCCTTTAAGTGCAGGGTCTAGACACTCACATATGATATCCAAAGGAATTCCAGCAGGTTTTATATCTAATTGTATTGCAGTTACTCCATTACGGGTGCCAGCAATTTTAAAATCCATGTCACCCAGATGATCCTCCAGACCCTAGAAAGTTACTTAATCAAGTAAGTAAAACTCACATCAAATTTAGAGAAACACAGAGACCAGCCTTAGACAAAAGACCAGGATACAAATTAAACCAATACTACATAAGTAGTGATGGTAAGTAAAGGTGTGTAGTCGGTAACTGTGTCTAAATGATTTGCAGTTTCCGTGCATTACGGTTTTATGAGCATATTATTCTGGTATTAAGTGAAATCTATTCATGTAAGTACAAGTATCATATTGGCAGAAAGGCAAGGTACAGACTGGGAGAGGCAAGGTACAGACTGGGAGCTTCTCAAGTCAAACGAATAAATAAACACACAAGACCAAGCTAGAACATGAAACTAATGGAGGACCACAACAGTGCACTCTACCATCTAAGTTACCAAATTAAAAAAGAACAGTGCTCTCCTTAAATTTGGAGAAGTCCAAGACGAAATAAAAGGACATAATGAAAAGTCTATGTTGGAGTCCCACATTGGTGGGTTAAAGGGTCCTTGGTCTCCTTATATGGTCTTGGGCAATCCTCCCCTCATGAGCTAGCTTTTGAGGTTGAGTTAGGCCCAAGGTCCATTTCTTTACCATGGTATCAGAGTCAGGCCCACCCAGTTCATTGTTTCCGATGTTGGGCCCCCCGTCTTATATTGTCCACGCTTTAGATGTTCAGCCCTGGGCGTGCGGGGGTGTTGGAGTCCCACATCGATGGGTTAAAGGGTTCTTGTTCTCCTTATATGGTCTTGGACAATCCTCCCCTCATGAGCTAGCTTTTGAGGTTGAGTTAGGCCCAAGGTTCATTTCTTTATCATGGTATCAGAGACGGGCCTACCCAGTTCATTGTTTCCGATGTTGTACCCCCCGTTTTATATTGTCCACGCTCCAAATGTCCAGCCCTGGGTGTGCGGGGTGTTGGAGTCCCACATCGGTGGGTTAAACGGTCCTTGGTCTCCTTATATGGTCTTGGGCAATTCTCCCCTCATGAGCTAACTTTTGAAGTTGAGTTAGGCCCAAAATCCATTCTTTACATGGTATCAGAGATTCCACGATCTTGGTAAAGAATCAAAGAGTTTCCGCTGCCGGCGGGCAGCTATAATCCATATATGCCGCCCGTCTGGCCAATGATTATGTTAGCAAAAGTTGGGTCACTGACTCACTGTGTATCTTTCTAATGACTATTTTCTCATATCTTTGCGTAGCACCATGCATCTGTCCGGTGACTACTTTTTCATATCTATTTTTCTTAGCACCGTACTTCTTTCCGGTGGCTATTTTCTCATATTTGATTTGCGTAGCACCGTGCATCTTTTCGGACTACTGTCTCATATCTGAGTTGCATAGCACCATGCATCTTTCTGGTGACTCCTCAGATTTAATTTACATAGTTCTGTACGTCTTTCCGGTGACTCCTCAGATCTTTTTCAGTAGGGTCGTGCCATCATTCCGACCCTGCCCATATAATTTCTCTTTTCCAGTAGGATCATGCCGTCATTCCGACCCTACTCATATAATTTCTATTTCTATGGTCGTGCCATCATTCCGACCCTACACATATTTCTATTTTTCAGTAGGGTCGTGTCATCATTCCGACCCTACCCATATACTTTTTTTTTTCCTCAGATTGTAGCACTTTTCAACCATCAAATCTAATAATCCGGCGTGTGAGCATGTTTCGGCTAAGTTTCCAGTCACTTTTCAGCCATCAAATCTAATAATCTGGTGTGTGAGCATGTTTCGGCTAAGTTTCCAGTAAGTTTCATGTTCAAGATCTACTCGTCTCTTGATTTCGAGATGAACCGTATATTTTATACCAGTTTTCGGCAATTTTCCAGCGACACATCGACTTTACGACAATATTTACTACTTTTCGAATCACTTTTTCAATTTGTTCCGTTCAATTGAGGTCTCCCAGACGTTCAAAGTAGTCCTTATCAGTTTTCTTGCAGATATCTTCACCAAGTCCCTCACCGATTCTCATATTAGTTACATCCATAACAAGCTTGGTACATATGTCTTCTATGCACCAGCTTGAGGGGGAGTGTTAGAATATGAGTAGGAATAGGAATAGCATATAAAATCCTACTTGGAAAAGGATTGTAATGTAGTGTCCTATTAGGAAAAAGATTGGAAAGTATTGTCTATAAATAGGGCCTCAATATAATAATGTAGTTACAACAATTCAATAATATTTTTCTCTTATATTTCTCCCAGTCTAGAGATTCACATTACAGTCACTAAGCATGTACGCAAGTGTTGGTTGAATTGTAGATAAACCCCTTATTGCCTACGCCTTCAGTGACTGAATCATTTCACAACTTAAAGCAATTTTTCAAGGTGACCAAATAAATTGGTCTTACTCCAATCATCGGTATATGATATGGAATAATATAGAGTTACTATTTGTGTGCACGTTACTATCTGGACAAAAAAGAAACTAAATCCTAACATCCACTTTGATTACTAAACAAGGTAAATTTTACCACCTAGCTTACAGGATCTTTACCAAATCTCATTTGTTTGTTTCTTCGTCCCTTTGAGGACATTCATTAAAAGATGCTCTTTTTTCCATTTGTTTCTCCCCTTCACTGAACTTCACAGAGCTAAGGCAAACATTCAAAATGATCGAAACATCAGTCCTCACCAGTATATCAGTCAATATACGATATTCCTTGATTTCACCAGTTGATGGGTCAACTTCACTGACAAGCCCTATCGACAAACCTGCTACATGTTCTCTTATTGGAATGCCAGAATCCATCAAACCCATGCTGCCTGCAGCCAAAAAAAAAAGAAAAAGCAAGCATGACATTTTCGTTCTGAAAGGAGAACTATAACTTTATAAGCACAGCCATAGATCAGAGAAATCTGCTTAGAGATTTTTCCGCTCAAATTTTCCATCATGTTATTGCATAAAGAAGTGTGAAAACATCTGACTAACATTTGCCAGATTGAACAACCTTGCACTAAGAAAACTGAGGCATTACCTCCACAGACAGTTGCCATTGATGTCGAACCATCAGATGCCATGACTTCAGAATTGATTCTGACTGCGTATGGAAAATCATCTTCAGGAGGTAATACAGCAAGCAGAGCCTTTTCAGCAAGAGTGCCTGTAAAAGATTAGCCATCCAGTATCAAGAAAATGATTCACAAACCACTCTGGTGATGCTATAATTAGAAAAAAGTAACATGAATATAAATTTGATGAGCAACAGATTTATCATCAAATGGCTGCCCATCTTCACCAAGCAGATTAAATTGGGTGATTATAAACAAAATCAGAACTCGAATTACTGGATCCTGACCATGCACAATAATGTCTATAAGCTAGCCATATGACAGGACTCATTACATATGAAGCCACAAGTAGGGCTCAACGTAATTTAGACTAATAACTCTATTTTTAGATTTTTGAATTATTTTTAGTCAAATCCCAGCACCCGTATCCATACCTAGATCCATAACCCCCACCCCACCCCACCCCAAATCATAAAATTCAGATCATGAAGGATCCAAACCATAGATCCACCACACCCATATCGGACAACCGCACCTGAGTCCGAAAAACTTCGACAACTACAAAACAAGAGATAAGGCTGGTGGGGAAAGGGAACAGAGTACATCATTAACACTTCTTGTCCCTCATTGTCTTGTCGGTATAAAACGGTATAACTATTTTCACATATTGAGGTTGATAACATGACATTCTAGTATTAAGGTCCATTTACAGCTTTCACTAACCTCAGGAGAACACCATATTATAAACCTGAGAACCAAATAGCTTACCATGACCAACTTCACGCCTATTCAGGCCTGTTTTCTTGCCAACTTCATTTGTACAAAATGGTGGAAAACTATAATGCAGCATGAAACGCTTGCTTGAAGGACCGACCAGTGAATCCAGATGTTGAGCCTCCCCAGGGGCTCCAAGGGTAACAGTGCAAAGGACCTGTATAAACATCCCATACAGGAAAATGAATGGCAACAAGATTGCATATTTGCATGTAATGATGACCCTAAATTACATTACACAGTGTTCTTAGTGAAAAATGAACATACTGACCTGAGTATCCCCTCTTGAAAAGAGTGCAGATCCATGCAACACAGGTAAATTACCAGCTTCACAGTACAAAGGACGAACTTCGTCAAGACGCCTTCCATCCACTCTAAGCCCTTCTGAAATGATCCTTCTGCGAACAACCTGTTGTTGTCAGAAACTTGAGGAGGTTACTGTCATGAAGTGATATTAAAAGTCAGAACCTTAGTTTAGGATGTAAATTGAAGCCCAAACAAATACTCCTTAAAAAGCAGGAACTGAAGTATTGAAGTCTTTATTTACAATATGTCAATGTTATCCATGGAATTAAAAAGCCAAAACACATGCAATCTACTATTAACCTGTTACAAGGGAAATACACATTATATTGAAAAAGATCAAATGCATGAGGAAACAACCTTGAAGGCTAATCATTAACCATGTGTTACTATGCAATCAACAAAAGGAAAAGAAGAAACAAAAATTCTTCTGTTTATTAATGATGTACAAATAAAACCTCAAAATCGGAAGCACAAAAGATAAACTTCAGCATCTTCAAGGATACCTGCTTCCTCACTGTATCAACTGTCTTTGGTAGAATTTTTAGGCCTTCATCGTCACCTTCTTCTTCAAGGACTCTTTTAACGTCCTGTGTGATATTTTCTAAAGCTTCTCCACGCTCAAACTGAATAAGAACGGGAAACATAGAATTAATGAGATGGAAGGAAGGTCCCTGCTGTCTTTATCAATAGACTATATAACAGGAACAGTCAGTAAGTCCCCAAATTCATCTCGCAGTAAGAAAATACGAACCTTTCCATAAGTAGGGTCTGTAAAAACAGCTTCTACAGGTTCTTTGGCCAAATTCTGAATTTTCTCAAATGTTTTTTCTGATACCATAGACACCTTATACTCTTTCTTCTGCTTACCAGCTTTAGCTGCTAGTCTAATTTGAGGGTCAAGATATTTAACAGCCTGAATATTCAAAAATCAACATTACTAATTTGGAGTAACGGCGGAGACATGCAGTAATGACAGATCGCTAGCCAGTAACGTATCACCTCTGGATGAGCAAATCTCAAAGCAGCTTCCAAATCCTTTTCAGAAATTTCTCGAGCTTGGACGTCAATCATCAAAGTTTTATCCCTCGTGCATGCATATACCAAGTTGAGATCACTGATGCTAAGCTGCATGATATCCAATATGAAGACTTCAGTAAAGGGGCAGGACCACAACTACTGGTGAACATCATTGGCAAGTTGGCATCAGTGACAGCAATTAGCATAAGGCACATTAGTAGTTGGAGTTGCCGAGTAGCTCTTTGTTTTATCCTCTTAATTTATAATTCTTCCTAATACTATGGACGAGAAGTCCCAGACCCTACTTGGTGACAGCAATTAGCAATTAGCATCAGAGACAGCAATTAGCATAAGGCACATTAGTAGTTGGAGTTGCCGAGTAGCTCTTTGTTTTATCCTCTTAATATATAATTCTTCCTAATACTATGGACGAGAAGTCCCAGACCCCACTAGGTGGGAATATACTGGGTATGTTGTTGACTATGGACGAGAAGTGTTTTGCCTACTATGCAAATTCTTCAACAGGAAACTAGTTATTGACTATTGACACCCAGCTTACATAATCGAGAAGATACAACCTCTGCACGAGACCTAAAGCTCCAAATTCTTACACTTAGTTCAACCGTCATTAGAGTGTAAGCAAGTACAGTACATAAGAATGTGCCTAACTGTCAAAGAAGTTGGAATAGATTATGGGAGACTTCAAATCCACCTTAGGTAAAAACACTAGGTGATTTCTTCCGTTCTGTCAAAGCAGTTACATCATACCTTTATTTTATTTTATTTTTGGATGAAGTTACTCAACACCTATAATGGGAGTTAATAGGTACCTAGAATCAGTCAAGAGTGTGTGCAAGTTGACCTAGACACCACCAATATATCTTTTGAAGAAAAACCTTATGTGTGCTATCATGCTTGTTTTTTATTTTTATGTGTGTTATCATGCTTGTTCCCTATAATAAACATGTGATAGTTACATGAGGCACCACGGTACAACAGTCATTCTCTTTTCTCCTTTTCAATGACTTCAAAAGTCATGTTGCTTACTTTTATTAATGACTAAGAAATTCATTAGGATTCAACCCGTAAGCTCAACCCCGCAACTTGTGAAACTCAGGGTAATGCCCCCCCCCCCCCTCTTTTTGCCCTCTCCACTTAAATACAGAACTTAGTTCGCATGGTGCAGGTCTCGATCCCGTGACCTATGTCACAAGTTCATCAACCTATGCTACTTGAACTATGCCCTGGGAGGGAAAAAAACATGTTGTTCCACTTCAACGGAAAATATAAAAATCCAGAAAACCCCGTTTCTCCACTTGGTTTCGCCTTCAGCAATGAAGGCTGAAAGTTAATGGTGTATCCATGTTAATGAATCTGAGATTGTTTTTAAAGTTGTAAACATGTTTGTTCAGACTATGTCACACACGAGGATATCAAGGTTAACTGAAGCTAAAACATAATTTCCATTAACTTGGCCTTGTTTCTTTTTGAGCAAGTTTAACTTGGGCTTGTTTCTAATAGTATAGTTTTAAACTTCCCCTGAAAAGAAATTCATGCTAAAGTTGAACCCTAAGTTCTCAAGATGCCAAAGTCTGTAACCACCACCAATGAAAGTCGACTTGCTGAAATGGGAAATTCTTAATGTGATAAACTTGTTCGGAGGATGCCAGCTGATATAAGATATTACCTCATCCATGCTCGGATTTACAACAAATTGACCAGAAATCCTTCCAATTCGTACTACTCCAATTGGCCCACCCCAAGGGATATCTGACAACATTAGAGCAGCAGATGATGCATTAGCTGCCATTATATCTGGATCTTGTTTCCCATCAGATGAAAGCACACTTGCCATTACCTGGGGAGAAAGAAAAGGTAATGTGAGTCAAAGAAGCTTATAGCCTTCAAACAAACTATTACTATCAAGTTTATCACAATAACAAGGCACCAGCTTACCTGCACCTCATGGTAAAATCCAGATGGAAAAAGTGGTCGTATGGGTCGATCAATAAGACGACCACATAAAAGTTCACGTTCTTTTGGAGCACCCTCTCTCCTCATGTATGTTGTCGGAATAACACCTTGAGCAAATTGTTTCTCTTGGTAATCAACCTAAGAGAAGCAAACATTATCAGCACTTATGACCAGATAATGAACAAAAACTCACAGCACTTGTTACGGGTATCAATAAACGGGAAAATAGGGACGGTACAAAAGCCATGGGCGAAAAGGCAAATGAGAAAAAGGGAAACATGTCCTGATCTGCTCCTTTGTAATTTGAACTTCTATAGCCATCACTTTTGGAGTATCAATGTAACACAAATATGCCTTGTTGCAGCTTTCGAAATCTAGTATGCAATGCCACATATTTTGCTTCTCCAACATCACATAAGCAGCAAAAACTCCTCAAGTCTTTCCGTACGTACTATAAAGCTTGCTGCTTGAACTTTCATCAGGTGAAACGCAAAAAAGCTACCTATCAAAATCTTGAACAGAAAATGCTAGATATTTTGCCCCTATGTTAGAGCTAGATGCCAACTCCACGAAAGCTCGAAAAATATTGCAGATTGAAATTGTGAAAAAAAGAAAACCAATTCAATGAATCAAGAAGAGCTTCTTCAGGTCCATGCATCCTTCCAGAAAAAATCTTGATTTTATTTATAAGTCAAGTTAATGATAAAAAAAGCACACCTAAAGTCCACTTATTTTGAGTTCATGCCTAAACTATTAAGTGTGCGACTTTCCTCCCTGAATTATCACTAACACCTCAACTAATAATTGTTCACTTTTCCTACTTGAAAGCGTAGTATGAAACTCAAACAATTAATAATTGAGATACGTTTTGATAAATAGTTGGTGATAATTAAGGTAGTAAACTTGCACACCTGATACTTTAAGTGTGTTTTTAACTCTCAATTCTATAGAAATGATGTAGCATATTTCCATAGCCTTCGAGTGAGCAATATTTATCAAAAAATAAGTATAAAGGAATTCAGAAATGTGGTGAACATACTGTAAGAGGCAAAAAATCACGAACAGCATCGCCTTTAGATGAAGCAACAGTAGAGAGAACCTTCGTTTCTTCCATTGCTAAAACTACAGAGCCATTAGCAAACCTCGCAATTTTTCCAGTTTCTAAAGTAATTTTGCGGGATCCAATCTCGAATTCCTCAGTGAACGTTTCTAGAACCTTCGTACCAGCAACAGGTGTATCTGCATTGGCAATTGACGGTGACGTGGACGGCGCGAAGCCGAGACGACCACTGCAGATTGTACGGAATCCGAATCTTCGCCATGTGAGAACGTAAGGTATGTTAAAGAGAAGTGGATTTACTTTGTTTCTTACAGACGCCATTAGAGAGTGAAACGGAAAAGCTTCTTCCGTAGGGTTTTAGGGATTTTACTAGTCACTGTGGAGGGTTGGGGTTTTAGAATGCTCGAACCGGGGTAGAAACCCACCGGTTTACAACAATCCCAATTGTGACAAATAAATAATAGAATAAATAAATATTAAAAATGAAAATATGAGTAAATATTTTCAATACCGTCTATAATTTAAATTTTCCAGAAAGAAAATTATGCTACAAAAGTTTCCTCAATTTTGTTTATTCATTTCATACTTGTATTTTAAGGTTCTCCGCAAAGATAATTGTTTAAGTTGTATCTGGTTGCTTCTTTTGTGCCTTAGACTTAGCATTTTTCTAATAAAATATTTATTATAAACTTATTTTACTAAACTAATTTTTTTAGTTATGTTTTGAAAAAGTAAATTTAATTCATCAAAGGATAGAGTAGAGTTAAAAAAAAAATAATAAACTTTTCTAATTTTATAATTTAAATAAATAAGTTAAAATTATTTTTTTAATAAGGGACAAGCGAATGAAACGGAGGTGGTGGTACATTATTAAATTAATATGATTCTTCATTTGATACCATTAAATACAAATGGGAAAGAAAAGAAGATGCCTCTTGGTGCACTTTTTTGATATTGTTTTGATAGTAGAAATTCGAAGAGAGTCCAAAGCAGAGATAAATAAAGAAGGAAAAAGAAAAAATAATAAAGCAAGCTTGGAGGGCCATATCGCGCACGGCGCACAAACACGAGAGAGAAATTGGCAGAATTTTGAATTGAACAAAAGTGTTATTTATGCTCGCCATCCGACTCAAACTCCGCTATTCCGCCATGGCCGGCGTTGCTTCTTTTATCTCATCTCCATCAACTTCATCATCATCCATAGCTAACAATAAACTCTATTTTCAAGTCAATTCCAATCGGCAGCTCTTTAATAATAGAGTATCTCTCACCACGCGAATCCCTAATGCTTCCATACGATGCTTCGCTTCTTCCTCTTCTAGTCCCACTGCCAAAATCCACGTTCAAAATCCAATCGTCGAAATGGACGGTAAATTTACTACTGCAGTAAAACGTGAGTAAGAGCACATCCATAATTAGTCATTTACTCTAATTGTTTTTTTTTTTTGTAGGTGATGAAATGACGAGGGTTATATGGAAAATGATAAAGGACAAGGTATATTTATTGTTAGCTTTTGAATAATATGGAGTATTTTTTATTTTGATAAATAGCTGGTGATAGTTAGTTTTGATAAATAGCTGGTGACAGTATTTACTGCTAGTTTTGATAAATAGCTGGTGATGTTCATGTAGAAAAATCACACACACACCTGATAGTTCAAGTATGAAAATCAGAAAATTGGAGTATATTTATTGATTAGCTTTTGAATAATATGGAGTATCTTTTTAATTTCGTTTGAGTTAATGGTCAAAACACAATTAAATTATCCCCTTTTTTGAATTTTATACTTGAACTATCAAGTGTGAGTTTTCTACCTAAACTATCACCAACTATTTATCAAAACACACCCTCAGCTATCAATTATCAATTGTTCAATTTTTCCACGTGAAAGATGGTGATATTTCAGGTAGAGAAAAGTGAACAATTGATATTGAGGGGTGTTTGGTAAATAGTTGGTGATAGTTCATGTAGGAAACTTACACACGTGATAGTTCAGGTATGGAACTCAAAAAAAATTAGTACTTTCAAGTGTGTTTTTGACCCTTCACTCATTTTTCTGCCAATTTTTCTGTCTCTCTCTCTCTTTCTTGTTCTGCTTCTAAGATTTGTCATTTGTGCATCATCTTGTGGCAGCTAATATATCCTTATCTAGAGTTGGATACAAAGTACTACGATTTAGGTATATTGAACCGTGATGCCACTGACGACCAAGTTACTGTTGAAAGTGCTGAGGCCACTCTGAAGTAAGTTCAGTTTATTGGTTTCAGAATTGATGCCGACTTATAATTTTTTAAAACCATCAGTTGAAGTAGATTAATGTACTAGTTTGAGAAGTTAGCTATCTTTGTCGTTTTTTCTTTTTGGTTGTTGCAAATGCTGCTGTATTTTTCACCCCAAAGGTTGTTGTAGTCAAATAGCAGTTAATTGCTCAAAACATTCTAGTTTCATAATAGAGTTGGTTTATACTCCTTTTATTGTGCAGGTACAATGTTGCTGTGAAATGCGCTACTATAACACCTGGTCAGTTGACCTCCTTTTTTTCGGTTTAAGAAAAGCTTTGAGAACATTTAAAGGAGAGGAAATATCTGTGAAATATTAAATAATAAAGGTTCATGCTTTAGTCCAAGTGTTTCATTTAAATGCTAGTTTTCCAATTCGCTTATGTCTCTGTCATATTTCACCTATGAGAGTTTGGATTTTTCGGAGTACCTGAAGTTTTGTGGAAGTTGGCAAATTGCACAATAGCACTTTCTAATTCACCTATGTTGATGTTTCAGATGAGACCAGAGTCGAGGAATTTGGGCTGAAGTCTATGTGGAAAAGTCCCAATGGCACAATCAGGAACATTTTAAACGGTGTGCATGCAACTCAATTTGCTTGTATTGCAATGGCAAGACCTATTCTTATGCATGATGTTCATGCATCATAATATGATAATGTTTGGCTCTTTACAAGCATCCTATTGATGCAGAAAGGAAGCTTCCTCATCTGTAGATGCTTTTATGTTAATCTCATGAAATATCAAAGGTGATAGATACAAGGGGCTATTGATTGAATCATAAGATATCATATGCTATTATTGTACATAGAATGACGGTAAAAATATGTCTCCCATGGCATTAGATATAATTTAAACTGAATGACTCATTGTATGTTAAGGTAACTATAGCGCACTTTTGTACTATAGTCGCTGGGAGTGCAAGCTCTACAATATGTTGGACTTGTGCTATTGGTTAAATGAACGGGTCAGTAGGATGCTAAAAAAGAGTAGGTGCCTAAAACGTATGATCCTTTGTTTAATGGACCATATCAAGGATCAATCAAGAAAAGGTTTTCACCTTCATTATACTCTGTTTTCGTTTTTGTTATTTCAGAAGTAGCTGGTTTCCCGTTCGAGCTCTCTACTTGTAAAAGAAAAAGACAAACAAATAAATAGATAGATGTGACACTTTCGAAATTCATTTTACTTAATTGCTAGAAAAATGACAGTTTCTGCCTTCAGGTACTGTTTTCCGGGAGCCCATACTATGCACGAACATTCCCAGGATTGTTCCTGGTAACATCTTCTTGATCTACTTTGTGGTATAAGTCCAATATCATCAGTCCCTTCAGTACTTAACTTCTGAGATCTGCAGGTTGGAAGAAACCCATTTGTATTGGTAGGCATGCTTTTGGTGATCAGTATCGTGCCACCGATGCAATTATTAAGGGACCCGGAAAGCTCAAAATGGTTTTTGGTGAGCTAATTGATTTCTGTGTGCATTTATTTTATGAGGTAAAATGTACACATACAAATCATACTCATGCTAATACTCAATGTTTTTGTTAATTTATTTTCAGTACCAGAAAATGGGGAAGCCCCTATGGAACTGGATGTTTATGATTTTAAAGGTCCGGGTATTGCACTTGCCATGTACAATGTTGACCAGGTTCTTCTTCACTATGCTTGGATAAACGATTACACCGTTCACTTTCAAACCTTTCTCTCTCTCTTGTATACTTAATCTTTTTCTTTTGTGAAATTTGCTAGTCAATTCGAGCGTTTGCTGAATCATCAATGTCAATGGCATTTTCAAAGAAATGGCCTCTTTACTTGAGTACAAAAAACACAATTTTGAAGAAATACGATGGAAGGTATCCTTCAATTTATACTGGTCAAATCACTTCCTTCCAGCCCTCGGAATTCCATCTCTTCCCCTTAATCTCCAAATAGAATAGATTATTTAATAGTTTAGCTGAATCATTCACTGTCGAATTTGAGTGTGTCAGGTTTAAGGACATTTTTCAAGAGGTATACGAAGAGAAGTGGAAGCAGCAGTTTGAGGAACACTCGATATGGTTGGCTTTTCATGAGATTAATGAACGCTTTTTGTAATTTATTTCTGGAAAATGGTTGCTTATTGGTCAAAATCTGTCACTGGCATATAGGTATGAGCATAGACTGATAGATGACATGGTAGCTTATGCATTGAAAAGCGAAGGTGGATATGTTTGGGCATGCAAGAACTATGATGGAGATGTCCAGAGTGATCTGCTTGCTCAAGGTGATTCTCATGATTGTATTCTGTTACTTCATTATGTTCTTTTGAAGTCCCTGTCTTAGTTGAAGATTTTGATTTGGCGCGATGATACAGTTACTATATCAACTACTTTGAGTCTAACTAAGTCTGTTTTTGTTTATGTAGGATTTGGTTCTCTGGGCCTCATGACTTCTGTATTGGTCGGTGTCTTCCCATTAAGCTTTCTTTATAGCATATCACATCTATTAGTCCTCCGTATAACATAATGTATCTATTCTGCAGTTATCTTCTGATGGCAAGACATTAGAAGCTGAAGCAGCTCATGGCACAGTAACAAGACATTTTCGGCTGCATCAAAAGGGTCAAGAAACTAGTACAAATAGTGTTGCTTCTATTTTTGCATGGACAAGGGGACTTGGACATAGGTGAGTTGCTGATATTCTCCAACCCATTTGTTGCTTTTACCGATTGGGGTAACATTTTGTTCATTGATACTTAACCTGGCGTAACTGGTAAAGTTGTCTTCATAGGACCAGAAGGTCATGGGTTCGAGCTGTGGAAATAGCCTCTTGCAAATATGCAGGGTAAGGCTCTGGTCAAAAGACAATTGTTGTCCGCCCCTTCCCAGACCCTGCGCATAGCTGGAGCTTAGTGCACAAGCTGTCCTTTTTTCGTCAAAATACTGGGGGCATCTAGTTGCAATGTTATGCACCACTTGATCACTCTTTACCCCTATTTTCTGCTCTCTCTCTCTCTCTACACACACGCGCGCACCTAGAGGCTTTCCTTTAATTTCTTGGGACTGGGTGAGGTTGCCTGTCTACCTGCACTATAATATTTTTGCTTGCCCTAGCACGTAATTAATTCTTCAGTCTTGGCGCTGTGACTATTACTAAGAGCAGGTTGATTTCATGTTGTCCCTACGATTAGAATGGAAAAAAAGATAAGAGTAGTGGATGCAAAAATGAATTCTGTACAAATTTTGTGTTAGTCCGTCCCATATCGCGGGTCATCGTTACTTCTTTCCATTTATAGAGAAAAAATTTAAAAGTTGTTCCTGCTCTTTTGCATTTTTGCTCCTGTATAAAGAAAGGACTCTCCCTTGAGCAAGAACTTAGAAGTATTTCTGAAAAGTTGTGTCTTTGAGATTAGTTGAATAAAAAAGCCTACTTTGTTATGGTGAACCTTTTGGGGCACTCCAAAAGCAAGCACAACACTGGTGTTCTGTTTCTTTTCCCTCTCATTTTACTTTCAGGGAAGTGGACATGATCTGATTTGGCAAAAAAAAAAAAAAAACTAAAGGTGGTTTTCACCTTTTAGTTCCTCATGTATCAGATGACAGTTCAAATAGGAAGATCTTAGTTGCTCCAAATGAGATCTTTGGGGAGCTGTGCTATTTGTAGCTTCTCAGCTTTAGATGCACCACTCAATTATATATTTATGATTTCCTTTTTCCAGTGGATCTGTCTCTTAATGCCTAAAAAATACACACTATTCTTCTGCAGGGCCCAGCTTGATGGGAATCAGAAGTTGTTGGAATTTGTTCACAACCTGGAAGCGTCTTGCATTGGGACAATAGAGTCCGGGAAGATGACCAAGGATTTAGCTATATTAGCTCATGGACCCAAGTAAGTTATAGTTTCCTGTTTCAGTGTCATCTGTACAACATATATGGTCCAGCTCTTGATCTTTACTCCACTCTTGGAATTTCTAATATCTCCTCCAACGTAAACCCTCACCCTACTCCTGGGTCGCAGTAAGGATGGGGTCCTCCTCCTTTTGGTGTTTGGTAAGAATTTCATAAATTAGACTATTTGGGTTCTCTGGTCAAGGACACATTATGTGAATAATAAGTTCTACAGCCTAAATAACCTTGAATAGTTACATGAAGAAGTTTTTACCTTCCTACTTACAATTTTTGGGTAATTATACTTTTGCAGGGTATCAAGGGAATTCTACTTGAACACCGAGGAATTTATTGATGCTGTAGCACAGCAACTTCAACAGAAACTTCATGCCTCCACACCTACTTAAATCATCCTGGGTTTTGTGTAGTGGGAAGTGAGAACACAGAACATGTATGAGCTGAGGATCATGAGCAGCAAATCATCACAGATTTTTGGATTCCTAAACATACCCTCACAGTGAACGTAACGTGACATTCTTTAATCTAGCTTCTGCAACCGTACAGATTGTTTTTGTTTCCTAAACATACCCTTCACAGTGAACATAACTCTATGCACCACCTATTGACATTCTTTACTCTAGTTTTTGTAATCGTTCAGATCGGAAATAACAGGTGCTCAAGTGATCCATTCTTTTTACTACTCAAAGGGTTGGGTATAGTCTCGTCTCGTTTTAATTAGGGTCAAAAATACATTTTTCGAGTCCACCTGTCAGCATTATGTCATTATGTCCTACAAGTATTATCTAAATCTAAATAATTTAGGAATAGGTTTCCTAATCCTAGTTAAATTAGGTTTTCTATTATAAATAGACTGTAAAAATAATTTAAAGTTGGAATGGGAAATCAAATGGGCTTTAGGATTAGGTATTCATTTATTTTATGTTTAGATATGATTTTTATCTTAATAATATAGGAATAGGTTTTTATTCCTATTCTTAGATAAATTAGGTTTTGTACTATTATAAATAGATGTGTTGTTACCTACCGATTTTCTATAATGAACCATTTCTTACCACGGCTTCTACGCATAGCTTTCACTAGCAACTCTTATAATTTTCTCACAAAAAAAATATATTATTTTATTTCATTCGGATTCAGCATAAATACAAGTCAATACAAATTTCCAATGTCAACCTGTGGCACCACTACCGCCAACTCCGACTGTGTTATCCCTATAGCCACCGCACCCACCACCGTCGTCGCGTCACGAACCCCATGATGACTGACCCTTTAATTAAGTATTGTTTTTAAGGTAGAAGAATGTGGTTTAAACGTTGGTAGTACAATCACACACTCTTTAAAATCAAGGAAAAATATGGGTCGTATGGTTTTCGGTTTGCTATTTCTTTTTATGGTGGCAGTTGTCATGATGATGAGTGGCAATGCTGAAGATATAAATGGGAATTTGTTTAAAATAGACTCATCTTTTGTGCCAAAACGTCAGATGAAGGAGATACGACTACCAGAAATATGGATGAAGCCAAACAATGATAATCATTACCGATGCATTAATTCTCAGCCAAGGAGTGGAGACTCATCGACTACCACGAATGGCTATATCTTAGTGCATGCAAATGGAGGATTAAACCAAATGAGAACGGGTATAAGTGATATGGTGGCAATTGCAAAAATAATGAATGCCACTTTAGTTCTTCCTTCACTTGACCATGAATCCTATTGGAAAGATACTAGTGATTTTAAAGATATTTTTGATTGAAGACACTTCATTGAAGCTCTAAAGGAAGATATTGAGATTGTTGTGAAACCTTTTCAAAAGACACCTGTATCTTGGTCAAATGCTAGTTACTATAGTGGAGAGATACTTACTTTACTAAAGAAACACAAGGTGATACAATTTACCCACGCGAATACTAGGCTTGCCCATTCAAAGGCTTCGTTGTAGAGCTAATTATCAAGCTCTACGTTACACGAATGAGATAGAGGAGTTTGGTAAGAAGTTGGTTCACAGACTTGGAGACAATACTGATGAACCATTTATGGCTTTCCATTTAAGATACGAGAAAGATATGCTAGCGTTTACTACAAAAGAGATAAACAGCGAGAGAAAGCGACTCCAAGGTGGCTGCCCCATGACCCCTAGGGAGGCTGCCTTGTTTCTTAAAGCGATGGGCTATCCCTCCTCGACTAGAATATACATCGTTGCAGGGGGAATTTATGGCAACAACAGCATTACCCGAATGTGTTCGCTCACTCATCTCTTGCAACAAGCCAAGAGCTCGAGGCTTTCAAGCGTTATCAAAACCGTCTTGCTGGTAGCCCTTGAAAGTGATGTTTTTGCTTACACTTATGGCGAGGGCTGTGCAAGGTCATAGAAGGTTTGAAGGATTTCGAAAGACCATTAGTCCAGACAGGTTCAATTTTGTGAGATTGATGGACTCATTGGATAAGGGTGAAATCTCATGGGAACACTTCTCTTCAAAAGTTAAGGTCTTACATTCCAACAGATTGGGAGCACCTTACCTCAGACAAGCAGGTGAAAACCCTAAATTAGAACAGAACTTCTATCCAAATCCTTTACCAGGTTGTTTATGTAATAATAGAGAAGCCAGTAACAACAACTCAACAACAGACCAAGTTTCAAGTGTTAAAGTGGGACCCAAAAGGGTTGACGTAGTTGACAAACATTCTTTATGGGCGATCTAAAAAGGAAAGCCTAGCACATAAATTGAGACTGAGGAAGTTTTTAATTTGTACGTTTGGTAGATTAGTCCAATATCATTACTTGTTCTACAAATGGCCTTTTAAGGGGCTCGGGTTTCTCATTGCCCTTCATACTGTGCGCGCAGCTAGCAGAGATGGTGGTTTATAAGATGGACAAAAGAGAATGTATATAGAGATGTACTCAAATCATTCTTTAGGGCGAAAACATACTATTTTTCTTCATTTATTATTTTTATTTTTTATTTGTAGTTGGTATTGTATCTCAATTCTTGTCTAGTTAGAATTTGTAGACAAATTAAATAGTTGGCTCAAACATATAAATGATGATTTCTATTTTTCAAGTTGTACATAAGATCTTCTTTTTATATATATATGTATACACACACATGTTATTGCCTCAAACAATGAAAACAAATAGCCTTCTACATGAAATACATAAAATTCCAAACTTAAGTAAAATTTAAATGGTTGAGTTCAAATAAACTAATTAAGTCCAATTTAAATGGTTGAGTTCAAATAAACTAATTAAGTCCAAGGTCTAAGGAACAACGTTCAAATGTAGGTGGTGGTTTGTGACTTCTACATCACCAAAAGACCTTATAGCTAATGCTCCATTAGATTCTTACTCCATTGTGGCAAAAGTGATGGAGTTTGCTATTGAGGCGGATTTAAAATTTAAAATTTTATGGATTTAATATTTAAGATTTTTAGCATTGATGAGATATTATATTTTACGTATAAATTCATGTTTTACGTCGAAAGTACTGAATTCAAATAAACTCGATTTTGATAAGCTAACTCCACCTTTGTTTGACATCTTCTGGGTCATTGCACAACAATGATAAATTCAGTATTTGGAATTTATATGCATATTGACGGTGATTAATTTAACACACGATAAATATTTAATAAATTTCTTAATACATACACAAAAATTAAGCAAAAGATATTGAGACCCGGTGAACCCATAATTACTTGTAGATCCGCCTCTGTTTGACGCATTCTTTCTATCCATTTTTTTATAACAAACGAATAAAATACCAACATTGTATGTTGTTTGAAAATCAAGAAAATGTTTGCAGTATAATATAGCAACCGAATATGACCACCATTTTGGGACTTCAAATTTTGGAACAAAATAATTATTCATCTGTTGTAAACTATTAAAACAAAGCTTAATCAATTACATAAATAATGCCGATAATTAAATTGCACATATTGGTTAATATGATTTGGGAAGTTACATAAAATACTAATAAATGAGTACAATATTTTATTTAACTAAATTTCCTATAAATATATATATTTTATATGTACAAAATATATATAATCTTATGTCATAGCTCAAGAAATGTTGTTATGAATAAAAGGCTAAAAATAAGGAGTTTCTTATATTAGTGATAACAAATTATATACCATATTAAAACCTATTAATTACTTTTCTAAAAATTTCCAATATACTCCGCTAGCATTTCAATCATAAACAAATATATATATATATATATATATATATATATATATATATATATATATATATATTGCACTATTCTATATAGTACTAATTTTACTTGTTTTGTATATTGCACTGCTATATACTATATATAATATTAGTTTTTATGTATATTAACTGTTATACACTATAAATGATAGATTTCATATGTACATTACACAAATAGTCATTATAATTCTTTTAAATACTATTTCCTCCGTCCCAAATTATTTGTCGTTATTTGATCGTACATGATATTTAAGAAATAAATATTAAATTTATTAAAATTATAAAATTATCCTTCTTAAAAAAAAGAGTAATAGTATTTAAAATCAAGTAGAACCACTTTTAATTGAAAAGATAAATAAAAAAAGAGTAATAGTATTTAAAATTAAGTGAGATTATTAAAAGTAAAATTATAATTATATCTTTAAAATTTGTCAAATAAGAAAAGATAATATTTTTTTTAAAATGGAGCAAAAAAAAATGGCAAGACATAATTTGAAAGGAAGAAAATATGCGTGAGAACGAGTTGACGTAGCTGATGCCATGTGAGTCGTTAATGGGCCGGCCACGGTCTAATAAAATCTTGTGGGCCCAGTAGAACACCTTAGGACATTTTCGTCTTATACTTTTATATCTTTGCCGCAAAGGCGACTCCCTTAGGACATTTTCGTCTTTTCAGTTTTTTCTTTTGCGATAAGACAGCTCCTTTCACCATTTCTATAAATAGCGCTTTCTGAAGGACATTTTTAACACTGAAAAAGAATAGAACAAAATCTGTCTGATCTAGGGTTTTTTGAAAAGCAAATCGATTGAAAATGGCACTTGCAAAGGCTAAGGAAATTGTTTCTGCTAATCCAGTTGTGGTCTTCAGGTAATTAATTTTACCTATCTATTTCTGTTTGATTTTGTATTTTGTGAAATGTGGTGAAGTGTTGTTCGTTTTTTGTTTGTTTGATCTGAAATGTTTGTTGATTGAAATTGCAGCAAGACGTACTGTCCGTTCTGCGTTAGCGTCAAGGATTTGTTGGCAAAGCTTGGGGCTTCTTTCAAGGCTGTTGAGTTGGATTCTGAAAGTAAGGCCTCCTTTCCTCATTACCAATTTTTTTTAATTTTTTTTATAACGGTGGTGTTTGGGCCCGCATGCGTGAAACTAGACTAATTTTGTGGATAACTGCCGCCTCCGATTAGCAATTTTTTTGATATGGTGTTTGGGCCCACTTGCATGAAACTAAACTAATTTCGTAGGATACCTGCCACCGCCGATTAGCAATCTTTTTTTGATAACCGTAGTGTTTGAGCTTGCTTGCGTGAACTGACTAATTTCGTGGGATACTTGCCTTGCCACCTCCGATTAGCTAATAACCGTGGTGTTTGGACCCGCTTGCGTGTACCTACCTTAATTCCGCGGGATAACTGCCCTCCCCCCCACCCACCCACCCACCCACAGGCAACATGTAACTCTGTTCATCAAGGCTGGGATAGATAAGAAGTCACCTAGTTTGTTTTTTTTCTCCGCTTGAATTTGAACCTGAGATCTCATGGTTCTCAACCACGTCATTGACCAGTAGACCCACCCTTGGGCGTGTTTCTAATAAGATAAGGTATTGTTAAGTTGGATTTCATGTTCCAAGTATGTGAGTAAAGTAACCTGTTTGTTTGGAGCGAAATTTATTGCCAGGGGTTGAGCCCAGTAGGGCCGATGGGTTCAGCTGAATCCCCTTTGGCGGAAGATTACATTGTTTAAACATGACTAAAATTATTCTTAAATGTTGAACCCCTTTTAGCTTATTCATGTGTTTTACTTTTTCATATTTTGAACTCCTGTAGTGAAAATCCACTGGTTGGTGCCTATTCCTATAGTTATGTAAATCTATCATTGATTCGTTCTACATTTGGCTAGATAAGCAAGGCATTGGGGAAATCCAGTTAATAGCAGGAATGTAATTGTAACAACTCACTCAGTTAATATCAGTATAGTTGTACTGCCTCTGATGGATAACGTTTCTCAACATATATTTCTTTCTTGTTCATAGTTTCTAACCACTTATATCCTTCGGTGTAAAGTGAACTTATTCTCAAAAACATATGATAGATTTTCTGTGTGTTATTGCTTGGCTGTTGAATCTAATGTTTATATTGATTCTGTAGAGGATGGAAGTGAGATCCAGGCTGCACTGGCTGAGTGGACTGGTCAGCGAACTGTGCCAAACGTCTTCATTGTGGGGAAGCACATTGGTGGCTGTGACGGTATGGACCTCCCCTTTTCCTCTTGGTTTTTTCCTATTTTTAAATACCAAGACATTACTATCATAATGAGACCTGCTTTGGAATTGATTTTTATGAATTTATGCTGAAGTTAACTGTCTTTATTCTCATTTGCAGCCACAACTGCCTTGCACAGGGATGGGAAGCTTGTTCCTCTGCTAACTGAGGCTGGGGCAATTGCTAAATCTTCTACAGCTTAGAGGATCAGATAGTCGGGTTGTTTAAAGAATCAAATCTCGTGAACTTATCCCTTAAATAAAGTGAATTATGTTTCTGTAGCTATGTTGTTAAGTTGACTGTTAGTTGATGCTTCAAAGAATGTTGAACGAAATAGTTCATATGAAAATTTTGCTTGAAGCCTGATTCGTGT
The DNA here is from genome assembly GCF_002878395.1 of Capsicum annuum. Taxonomy (NCBI): domain Eukaryota; kingdom Viridiplantae; phylum Streptophyta; class Magnoliopsida; order Solanales; family Solanaceae; genus Capsicum; species Capsicum annuum. The sequence continues at coordinate 152,253,402 of NC_061112.1, read as the reverse complement.
TTTTTTTCTTTACGGATGTTTCTGTGCCAATGGTTGTCTAATAGTGCAAATAAAAGAAAAAAAAAATCCAGAAACTGTCACGGGCTTCGAAGTTGTAAGGAGTAGGCAATGCTACTCTTCTAAGTCGTTGCGCTTGATTCAACTGATGTCTGTCCATGAGTGTCAAAATCGTTTTCCAAGTCTCTTAGTTGAAAGATGCTGACGGGTATCAATTGCAAGCTGCTGATTGCTGCAAACAACGACGTCTAACTTATATCCAGGCATTCTGGATGCCGATGCCTTGGTGATTTTCTTGCTAATTTATGGCAGCGAGGACCCTCAGCTATCCATCCATCAGAGTTAATTTTTAGTAGACATAATTTTAAATTAAACAAAGAATAAGCCATCAAGTGAACCTAGAAAAAACATACTATTATTGAAATACAAAGCACCAAAATAGTGATCACGTGAAAATTATTTTTGTTGTAGCAAACTAGTCATAGTAACTAGGGCTAAGTTGGCCGAGAATAGACTATAATGTCGCTTCGGTCAACTTGTCTGGCGTAATCCCCAGTAAAATGAGATGGACCAAGTTTTCCTGACCCAAGTCCTAGCTATTGTAATTTTTATCATGCAATAGGTAATGTAGGCATCTGTCTGAAAAGCACAAAATGAAGTCTCATCCTTTGTTTACAAATCCAATCAAAATTCTTACATGAAGAGTTGGTAAGCTTTTGCCTGTGACAGAAAAATATTCTATTCTGTACACAATTTTGAAATTAGTTGAACTTGGTGTCGCAAAAATATTACTGCTGATCATCCAAGGCATGAGGATGGAAAAGGTGCAGATAAAGTAATGTTTCCTTCGTATTTCACAAGATAGCTACTGATTTAATTCTTGACTGAATCAATACCCACTTGGCTGATGCTCTGCAGGAAATCCACCCATCCCTTTCAAATAACCCCATTTGAGGAACATGACACACCTTGGCTTCAAAAGGGACCAGCTTGAGATGATAATTTCTTAGACACTGCTATGATTGAGGGAACCATCGCAGTAACACATACTGTTTAAGCCTAACAAGTAATGCAAATATTCCATAGCATGGGATATGCAGTAAAGCCACCAACAAATACCTGTTTCAGAATCAACAGAGAAACCAATTAGCTATGCAACAAGTTCGCCTGCATGTCAAGATTACAGACCAGCTAGAAAAACACACAGTTTTAGCACTAGAATTTCCAAAGGAAAATGACAGGTGTTTGATACAAGATTTAGAAATGAGAAGCTTTAAATGTTAGCTATTATAAAGTCTAAGAAGCCAAATGTTACAATTTTGTTCGCATGAAGGATTGCTAATTTTGTCACATACGTGTGCCATGATAAAGAACACATACCACACAGGAGAATATTTTAATGATAAGTCAAGAAAGGGGTAAGGCCACCTGAAAGAAAAAACATAGGAGAACCAGTTAGGGGAATATGATGTATTCATGAAAACATAAACAAACTGAGATGAATCTTACCAAAGTGATACACAGGCATGAACAATCCACTGGAAGATGACATAAACACCGGTCAATATGACAAAGTAAGACATCCGGAACCAAGGGAACCACTGGAAGAATGTCTTGGGAAGTTAATAAAAAATATCCTAAATGATATTTTCACAAGGACAGGAAAGAAGTAAAACAACAGTAGCATTTACCAAAGAATTCAGAGCTGCATCACCAAGGAGCAGGACAGCATTTAGCGAATGCGTGACGACGGTAAACTGGAACAAAGGAGAAATATTTTTACTTAAAAAGGGGACAAAAGATCTGAGCGAGACTAACAGAATTAGCATGATATGACTAGCTTCATAGTTAGGAAAGAAACTAAATATTGACATACTTTTCTGAATTTGTTCACGCTACTTCTATGATGTTCAAGGATTTAAATTGACTACACAGATCAAGTTTAAATCAAGAAGTCATGGTTTTCATATCAAAAAGTACATTGATATAATATGCAAGAAAATTAACTTAGTTTCAGCATCTTTTCACATAGAAGGCCTAAGACACCAATAACAACATGGGGAAGACAGAGAAGAAGGAGCTCATCGCTTATAATTAAATGTGGTTTGAAGATATAACGTCTTAAGCCTAAATTCCACCAATTCTATTAGAAGGAAAAAATGTGTTTCCGAATCTGGTGAGAGGGAGATCCAAGTGACACCAATGAAACAATCAAGAACAACAACAACAGCAAAGAGAAGAGGGTCAGAGAGAAAAGAGCAGTTCTGCATGTTGAATCGCTTCATTTTTTCTCTTGGAAATTTAGAAGTGACTGTGTCATAAAGACCAATTCAGTCATTCAAACAAGTTTCTAAGACCAATTCATGACCAGAAAGCAGATAGCTCAATAATCAGCTGCATTGGCATAGGCTGACATATTAGAGAGAAAAAGGTGGTCGGTAAAAAAATTGTACAAGTGCTTCTTTCAACAAAAGTTGACATGCAGGAGGCTGTTACAGCAAACTCGTGGTTACGTGTCTAAAATAAAGCCAAATATCTCCAATCAAGTTTTAGAATTATAGCAGCTGATATTAAATACCCGACAGAAATAAAGTACAGAACCAGAGAGATCCTTTGAAATAGAAGATACTTACAATGTTAAAATCGTAGTTTTTGACCGTAAGAAATGGGAAGATCACAAACCAGTAAACGGAGTCAGTGAGCATCACCGCTCCAGCAGCCATCTGTGGAAAAAAGACGGGTATAGGAATGATTGAATTAATGAATTATGCAATTAACAAAAATAAATTGAAAATAAAGCATCTAACTACAAGAAACTTCCAGGAACTTAACTGCTAACAAAAAAGTAATTTGTAACAGTAAATGCAGGATTCTCTCATGGAATACCATATATGTTGATGACTACGAGTTGAGCGATTATATTTCACAAGCATACACAAGAGGGAGGATGTTCTCAAAATTACAGAAAAACATGCATAAGCAGGCAGAATTAAACTAAAGCAGTTTCTACTTGCTCCCTATTAGAAATCTGGTTTTGGTCCTCTAAGAGGAATGTCAACAACAACAACATACCAAGTATACTCCAACAAAGTGGGGTCTGGGGAGGGTAAAGTGTACGCAGTCTATACCACTACCTCAGATGAAGTAGAGAGGTTGCTTCCTATAGACCCCCAGCTCAGGACAAATACAGTATAAAAAACAGAAAAACAAAATGGGATATCACACCAAATAGGTAATAAAAGAAACAAGACATCCCCGGAGTAGTACTATAAACTATCTATCCGACCTCTGAGAAGAATGACGTTACCTGGAAAAGAATCTGGAAGAGGTAGCTACATCGCCCAACAATTTCAGGAACTAGAAGTATTCCCTTGTAATCCACATTGTTCACTATCTTGACGCCGTTGGTATAGTCTGTGCTTACAAGGGACTCGAGTAACCCTTGCTCCATATCCATCTGTATTTTGCTGATACTGATGTTTGCTTTGTTATACTGGTAACAGCCATAGATGGAAAGAACTGATCCAAGCTACAGACAGTTGCAAAAGAATGAAGTTTGGCAAAAGATATCTCATTAGCAGCATAATGCAAGACAAAATAAAGGATATCTCTGCAGCATGCAATCACATGCACATACATTTGACAGGTAACAGGTAATGATACAAATTCAAGGGACTCATCTGAAATTAACATACATACCCAGAAATAAATGGTGGTCAAAGCAAATGTCCACCTGCAGACACCAAAAATCATGAGCAGCATCTAAAGAGAGGCACCCCATTTTATAGCACATAGTGCATTTTTCTTTTAAACTAGTAGTAATAGTTTTATTAATAAAAGGTACCAAGATGGTACAGCAGGTATAAGAACAGGGGGAAGAAGGATCATAAATAAAAAAACCAACAAACTTTCTCCTACTGACTGCCCCCTAGCCAATTCAAAAACACCATATACTGATTTATGCTGCCGATGGGACTACCCTTACATCATAAGAAAATATCTAGCAAGCACTTGCCCTTAATTCTAGAAATATGGTCTGTTTGTCCTTCAAACCAAGTTCTATTCCTCTACAACAACAACAACAACAAGCACTGTTCCTCTCCAACCACCAAATCCAAAAAGATGCATATAGGAATAGTATTCCAAATCTGCTCCAACTCTTTTCGAGTCCTCTGCCCTCGCCAGCACTCCTATAGCCTATAGGCCCCTTATGTTATTAGGCAGTACCAAAGAGATACCACAGGTAGTGTATTTCTTTCCCTAAGTAAAGCAATAAATCTTATACATTATGTGCATAAAAGAAACAAAAGTTGCAAGTCATAACAGGATACCTTCCAACAAAAACAACCACTCTCGACCTTACTTATCAGTTAAAAAATACCACTATCACATATGGTCCTGGACATTGAACCTATAAAGTGCTGCCTGCTTACAAGCATTATAAAAAGGAATACTTACTGAGTATAATAGAAAAATATGTCACCTCCATGAACAACAAAATCAGAGACAATCACTAGTGTGAGTAAAGCAAGTGCAGAAACTCGGAAAGCCGCCAAACAAATTGGGTTTATTCTTTTCACACATGGTCTCCAAGCTTTGTCAAAATACAAAAGCAAAGAACTTTTCTGGCAATCCCCCCTACTATCAGATTCCTGTATGATATTAACTGATCGTTCATACTTCCATAGAATGATCACTGCTGCAACTGTTGGTGTCAAGACCCATATTGCACAAAACAAGAACCTCCAGTTCAACCAATAACTCAGATCAGTAGTATCAGCAGTTGTCTGTATCTGCATCCTGCTGGAGACACATGGTATTAAGCTTTTGCTGCAGTATTAGCTAAATATTCACTAATATCACAGCAACACATAAATCATAGTTACATTGTTAAAAGGTTTTATGTAGTTTTACAATGATTTTCTTGGTATATCCCAATCAGGACGTCATTTAGTGGTAGAGCATGCGATCTATTACCTATCATCATTCAAAATAGCAGAAAAATTTGCTTCCCTAGTTTCCTTTTTGACAAATTATTTTTGTACTTCTTAGTTTAGAAAAACTAGACTTTCAAATGTGGCAATCTCAATGCTCAATTTATAAAACGACATAAATCTCAGGCAAGATCATGTAGATTTCTGTTAGGGAGTGTTATCAAAAGCCAAAAACCTCTAAGGTCCGTCGAGACTTTAAGTGCAAAGAGAAAATACAGCGTGGACTTCGATGAAAAAAGGCGTAAATAGAAAAAATACAAATATGTATATATGTCTAGTGGAAGACTAACACAAACATAAACTTGAATAGCAATATATGGATAAAGAAATCGTAATTTTTTCGCGAATACCAGTTGTTTAGAGTCGCTTCTTTAGGAAATGCTTATTCGCAAGGAAAATTTTGTCTTAGAGCCTCAATGAAAACAATGAAGCGCACATCAAGCGAGGCAAAGCGTGCCTTTGACACTACTGCTGTTAGGTAGTAGATATATCTCTGAGGGGAGGGGACATGACAGGTATTAATTTCATATCACTACTCCATCTGGAACTTAATTCTGCTATATACAGATCATTACCAGACATCAATTCACCTTATCAATAAAAGTAACACGCAGAGCAGAACATTTACCATAAAGATAAATTTAATTCTGATGTACAGATCATTTACTATATCAAGTAGAAACACATAGATAATTTAGCAGTTAGATTTAGCTCTTTCACATATATGGTTTCACCTTATCAATAAATCACCTAGCTAGTAGTAGCTACAGTAGAACACACAGTGATAAAATATTAATTACGTTAATGCTACTTTGTAAACATCGAAGGAACTTGATCCCCAATCCTTCATTATAATGCTACTTCGTACATCATCAAACATTAGCTATAGTCCTGTAGATGATTATATTCCATCAATCAATGCAAAATTAAATAATTTCCATTGAGATCACCAGTAATTTAGTACTAGTGTGATCTTTTAACACACCAAAATATATCGAAATCTGAACATTTAACAAACACCTAACACGCAAAATACAAATGCAAGATATAAATTAACACTTACAGTAATCACAAAAACAGGAAAACTTTCGGTTTTCTATAAGTTACAGTAAAATACTGGACGATGAAAACGAAGAGTATAAGCACTTTACCGGCCAGATCGCTCGGCGTCTGTGTAGGAGAGAGAGAAGTAGAGAGAGAAAATATGCAAATCACATGCGCCGAATAAATGGCCGAGGGGATTTTCCTCTCCTTTTCTTATTTTGCTTCTTTATATATAAATGGAAATGGATAATAGGAGGGGCAAGAAAAAAGAGGAAGAGTGTCCAGTTCCTACTCTTGAAATTTTAAACTCATAAATTCTTTTTTTTTGTACACCCAAAAAAATGTCCCATCTTTGGATGAGCATTTTAGAATAAGTACCTTATAATAATAATCTATTTATTATTTAATGCTTTACGAATTATATTGAAAATATAATTATATTAGATAAATTTCATATGATGAGCTTATGTTTGAAGACCAAATGAAACAACAATAATATACTCAGTATGGAAAGAGTAGAGTGTAGGCAGATCATACTACTAACTTAGGTAAAGTAGAGAGGCTGCTTTTGATAGACCCACAACTTAGAATCGATAATAATATAACAAACACAAAATATAAATGTATATAAATTAGTACAGTATGTCAAACAAACTAACATCACTAGCTACAAGATAATACTACAACTACAAGATAATACTAAAAACTATTTATCCGAAATCATAAACATCACTCAATACCATGAACAAGAAACTTAAGACATAAATAAAGAACATTCCCCCAGTGTTATCGACGAACTCCCATCCCCTAACTCTCTACATTAATTCGTGTCCTCCAGATCTTCGATCATGTCCTCCACAAGATGTAACTGTTCTATATCATATCTAATCACATCCCTTCAATATTTCTTCGACCTACCTCTATACCGCCTAAAATCAAAGTCACAAAATCAGTAAGGTAGCAAACTAGAATTTATTAGTTGTAGTGGTAATTGCTATGTACGATTTTGACCGAGTAGAAGTAGGTCCCCACCGAATTGAGGTAGATCGAGATAAACATGATTCACATTGTAGATCAACACTAGTTTTAACAATAATTGCGTCGATCTATATTTTAAGATTAAATTATGCTAAACTCCTTTATAATATCACTTAATTTTAGGTAGATTTTGTGTGAATATTTCTAAATTAAATACAGTACTAAAAAAGTAAATATAACTCTAAAACTGAATGAAAAAAATAAATGCATTAAAGATACAGAATATTAACTCGTTGGAATAATTATAAGTTAATAACTTTTTTTATGATATAACATATTATACTTCATCCGTTCCTAATTAATTGAATTATTAAAACATTTTTTAGTGTTCAAAAAAATTGAATTATTCATTATTGAAGATAGATATTAATTTTATATTTTAATTTTATTTTTCATTAATTAAATTTTTAAAAATAAATTCTAATAATCATTATGTATGATACTAAATATTAAATGAAAATGCAATCTTTTGATGGGAGGGTGTAACAAAAAAAAGTCATAACAACCACAAAATTTGACACGTTTATTTATATGTATTTTTAAAAAGTAAATGCATTGATTGCATGTCATGACATTATGGAAATGACTTGGAAATTTAAGAAAACAGAAATTGACGTTTGACTTTGCTTTAGGAATAGACCAATTTGACAACTACTCCCGTCATCAATGACGAATCTTGAACTCATCAACCCCCTCTTTTGAATTTGGGAATGATTTGGTAGTCAAGAATTTTACTCCCTTCGGCTTATATTTCGCTCGGGAAATCGGAGCGCGTCATGTGGAGGATTAAAGTTATCAATTAAAATAATAATACTTCAGATGACACAATATAAAATATTAAAAATATAGTAATATTATTATATGATTTAGCCATTAACCTACGTAAGAAATTACTATAAAGAAAACAAAAAAAATTACTGGAAGAAAATCTTTCCATCTTAAACGACTACACTGTGAATACTATTGTGTTTTAGCATGAGAAAAGAGCTGTTTTATTTATAGATGTCCAAAAATTTTCCTTTAAAAAAGAAGTTTGTCAAATATGAAAAAGTTTTATATTTTTTCTTAAGGAAAAATAAAAGTAATTATGGTACTATTTTTATTTTCCTTTCAATAAAAGTAAAACTTAATTTTGGTAAGAAAATTAGGACAAAAAACCTAAAATATTCGTCTTATATTAAAAGGACATTTTCATATTTATACACATGTTAAGAAATCATAAATAAGAAAATAGTTTTATTAATTTATTTTTAATAAAAATTGAGAACTTTACAAACACAACATACAAATATAAACATTTTTAAAAAGCATTAAAATTATGATTTCTTAATTTAATAAAATGACCAACTAATATGAGAGAATTATTTTTAATAAAATGACCAAATAAATATAAAATGTAGGAAATATGTCAAGAACGTCTTACGTGAAAAATGTTGAATGTCATTGCTTTTATGTGTTGCATTTTTGGGGCGTGTGGTATGAAATATGAATGGAGGAAAGTGTTTTGTTTTATCAAGTCAATTATAGTCTTTTGTTTTCTTTAAAAGTGATAATATAAAGTTGACATTCCTGTACTAGACTATTTCTAAGCTAAATAAAATAATATGAATGAGGTACAATCAATAAAAATAAATTGTGTGAGGCTTCATTAGTCTTTTAACACATGAATATTGTCAATTTGTCTATTTGAATAGAATTAACAAGAAAGAAATAGTGTATTTATGGTTACCTTTATAACCTAGCATTTCAAAGCTATATAAATTGTGATCTCAAATCATAAACATTCTTCTAAATGATAATTTTAAAGCAAAAAATTCTGACTTTTTGACTTAGTGAAACTTGCATTTGATAAATAAAGTTTTGTTACAACAAGTATTATTAAAAATTGATCAAAAATCGATTTTCAAAAGTCGAACTGTTAAATTACACAATAATGAAAATATGTATGTATTATCAGTGGGGTCTGGCCATGAAAAGTATTTATTTTATCTGGAGTTGAATTTCGAAAAAGGTGTTTGTCCATAAAATTATGAAAAAAAGATCAAATTTATTCTTTTCTTTGAAAAAATTGGCTAAATATATCATTCATCATACTTTGAAGTTGGATTTACCCTCACTGTCATACTTTGACGGCAAATTTATCCTCAGCTTTGAAAAATTGACTAAATATTTCTTTCAACATACTTTGTGGCTAAATTTATCCTCGATGTCATACTTTGAGGTCATATTTATCTTACTGATAACCTTACTTTAATAGAAAAACCTAAATCAATGTTAAATTGTCAATTTTCAAAAAAATAAATAACACTCTAATCTAATCCGCCTGATCTGACCCATAAAAAATACACAAACAAATATATTCCTCTCTTAATTTTATTGGTTGAATTTTTTCAACGATAAAAAATACTTTCTTTTCAACGTGGAACGTTGGTTGATTGTTTACAAGTGAACAAAAAGTAAAATTGAATGGGATAACGTATAAGCATGGAACTAGAGAAAATGTCTATTGCAAACTCTGTTCTTGTTCAGTTATGTTCAAATTTCAAAATTTGATTTGTAGTTTTATGTGCATCCTGATTCTAGAATCAGTGAATAAGCTTTTTGAGCAAATGATATGCTGAAAAATTTGTGTAGATCTAAATTACATATAAAGAGAGATGTCAAGATTGGCACATAGGATACCTCTTAGCTCAATCGTCTTGAAATGTTTAATTGGCCTAACCTATTGCATCTGACCATCAAGCGCAATTTTAATGAGTTCTACACTGATGCAGATTCATGAATTGAGAGAAGGGTATATTTCTTTGTGTTTGCACTAATGTTGATCAATTTTTCACGAGTCATGTACTAATAAATATCCAGTGACTTAATCACATTGAAAAATTTTGACTAACAAAACTAAATGAGGGTATATTTATTTGTATATTTTTTGTGGGTCGAGTCAGGTGAATAAGATTAGAGTATGATTTATTTTTTAAAAACAGACAATTCATTAATGAAAGGTACAGGTGAAAATTTTCTTAACAACGAGAATAAATACAGTTCTAAAGTATGACCTTGAGGGTAAATTTGGCCCTAAAATATGACGAAGAGTATATTTAGCAATTTTTTCAAAGTAAGTGGTAAGTTTGACCCTTCCCCCTAAAAATATTGATCTTGAAGTGGAATTCCTGAATTTGAAAAACAAGTAAAACTTATTTTCACTCTCACTTCTCTCACAAAAATTAAAAAATAACTCAAATTTATATGATTGACTGGAAACAAACTCTTAACTCCAAATTTGTAGTATTTGATTTTCATTACCCAGGGCCTTGGGGTGGGGTGTGGCGAATTTGACTGTTCAAACTTCTCAATAAATAGATTGGGTCGAGTCGTGTCCAAATTACAAGCCCAAATCATTCCATCTCAAATTAATTTGGGCCGGCCATTTTCAACGTGGGTAAAGTCCACAAAGTCTACCACTCAGTCTGCTCTGCCGCCACTGGCGAACCATCTGCTCAGCTCCATCTCTTTCTCCGGCCACAACATCTACTTGTACGTTTTCTCTAATAATTTACTTCTCTCTCTCTCTCAAAAAAAAAAAAAGAAGCTCTAGAACAATTTTTGTTTTAATGACCATAGTATCCGGGGTCAGCTTTACCCACCTCAACTAATTCCACGAAATACCTGTCACCTCATATCAGCGTGAATTATATGACATTACTTATTATTAAATCCAGCTTGTTCGATCCAAATGGGTACTTAAGTGTATGCAAATATGTCGATTAGTCCAGAAGATAGTAATAACTTTGTTTATTATAAGTAGACTTTAATGTTGAGTTTATTTTAATAAATTGGCTCTAATAAAAGAGATTAATTATGTTTTAATTTACCAGGATTTTTAATGTATTAGATAGTAGAGTCTAATTTTGGTTTTATAAGTCGTTTAGTACCGTTCTGCTACTATCTGTTGTCTTTATTACTGTCGGGTATGTTGTTGTAGTATATATTCAGAGCTGGATCTAGAATTGAAGACAGTGAGTATTTATAATTTTGTTAACTTCTTGAAATCATGCTATATAGATGTTTACCGATATGTCTGCTGTTTTTCTTTTCTGCAGTTTTAGAAGCTTGTGAGTATTTGGCAGGTAATTAAGATTCGACCGTTCTAAATGATTTGTGAGTATTTGGCAGGTAATTAAGATTCGACCGTTCTAAATGATTCTTCCGATTGACCCAGCAAATAAATTATCGTTCAATCGCTGCATTAAAGATGGAGATTTGGTCATTGTGTATGAGAGATACGATACAATGAAAGCAGTGAAAGTCAGTGAGGATGGGGTTCTGCAAAATCGTTTTGGTGCTTTTAAGCATTCTGAATGGATAGGTAAACCATTCGGGTCCAAGGTTTTGAGTAACAAAGGTGCTTTTGTTTATTTGTTAGCTCCAACTCCTGAGCTATGGACGTTAGTGCTGAGTCACAGAACGCAGATTCTTTATATAGCTGACATTAGCTTTGTTGTTATGTACTTGGAGATCGTTCCTGGTTGTTTGGTTCTTGAATCTGGTACCGGGAGTGGATCTTTGACAACTTCTCTTGCAAGGGCTGTTGCCCCCACTGGCCATGTTTATACCTTTGATTTCCATGAACAGAGAGCTGCCTCAGCTAGGTAAGACTCTTTAACACCGTGTTTATGCATCTACTTTGTTAGGAACTTATTCCCGGATTTACCATCATTAAGTCGTCAATTGTTTTAGCGTGATTTCGGCCATGCTTTTCTTGGTTTTAAGTGCATGTAGTCATTCTAGTGCAATGTATTAGTTTTAGAAGATGTTTAAAACTCATTTTTATTTGTAGGGCACACCTCAAGAGGTTATAAAATTGAATCTTTCTTTTAACTAAGGCTTTTTTAACCGATGGAAATTATGTTCATAGGATTTCTTCTGGTAGCAAAATACTTTTTTTTGTTTTTGCTGCTTGATTAAGAAGAAATAAGGTTTCAAGAGTTAGCTCGAGAGGGCAGAAGCCAAGAGAAAGAAACATCTTTCCATGCAGCCTTTATGACGTGAAAGTATAAAGCTACCACCATCTAGCATTGCGCGATAAGATAGCAAGAATTAACAGGGAAAACGTGTCCTACACTTGCACCTTCATGTAAACAAAAAAAAAGAAAAAGAAAACTGTTTGTGTATACTTTAATATCTAGTGGGAAAGCATTCTCTTTTCAAATTCCCCCAACTCTGCATACCTGTCTAATTGACACAGAATGAGATAGAAGAGCTCATTATAATTTTCATTTTATGTAAGTTTAACTCGGTATTTATAATTTCCACAAACAGGGAGGACTTTGAGAAGACGGGGTTGAGCAATCTGGTCACAGTAGGAGTAAGAGATATACAGGGCGAAGGGTTCCCCGATGAGTTTTGTGGGAGGGCAGATTCAGTATTCCTAGACCTTCCTCAACCTTGGCTTGCCATTCCTTCTGCTGGCAAAATGTTGAAACCAGACGGAGTATTGTGCTCCTTCTCTCCATGCATCGAGCAAGTACAACGTTCCTGTGAAACACTCAAATTGGATTTTACAGGTAAGTTATTTTCTCGGGGACTCGTTCTCATTCATTTTAAAAAGCTGCTATAGAACGTACAGACCCTCATGTGGCAAGTGTTTTTGTAGATATACGAACATTTGAAGTGCTTCTACGCACCTATGAAGTTAGACAAAAGATACTAGAGAGCTGCCCAGTAAATGAAGGAGATTCTATTGAACGTCCTCCACGGAAGAGGAGGCAGGGTTCTGCTGAAGGAAGCAATGGGACAGAATGCTCTTCTTCTCCTACACCGGTGATTAGGCCTTCTGGTGAAGCAAGAGGTCATACTGGCTATTTGACATTTGCGCGACTCAAATGTTTTGTGTAATCTGTTTCAACGAATCTCCAATTTTTGTGGTCGAGTACACTCTTCGTGCTTACTTTTCTTGTTGATTCTACGACTAGATATCAGACAATTTTGTCTCGAGATTTAACAAAAAGAAAGAATTGCTTCTCCCCTAAGTTCATTTGTTTTCGATATTATAAACTTTATTTATGTCATCCTTAGGGAATCGGATTGTATGCTACTTGCATTGTGCTTTTTAACTTAGTTTTATACAATTTCCATGTTGAATTGTTAAGCAGAAAGAGTTACCAATTACCATTGTTTAAAAAGTAATATGAACTGATATAAATGGCAAATCATACTTCTTTTATTTCTTTTTCTTTTTTTTTTTTTGGGAGGGTGGGGGGAAGTGTTGAGGATGTAAAGCTTCGCGTAGGCAAGTATCAGCCTGGGGATTGTAATGTTGTTTTTGTGGAATAGCTAGTTTGCTTGCTAAGTCCACCAACTAAAGCTGGAGATGTCAATTATCAAGAACTTGTCAAATGAACGAGGATAAGCTAAAATCTTGATTAAAAGTATGATATCAAGGATAAGGACCCGTTTGGCCATAAGAATCACCTTTTTAACTGAATCTTCTTCACTTAATTTAAAAATCAGCCTTTGACCGTAATAATTCCAAATACAATTTGAAGTTTGTATTTGTAATTTGGAAAACACCCAAAACCGTAAGATAGTATGAGATATTATCCTTTTAAAATGAATATATCTTTGATTTTCATGATCAAACAACCAATTATCTCTTGAATGCAAAAGAGAGAAAATGAACTGTGTTAGTGTGGCATTGAGGAAATTGAAAATCCACATCAACATTCCACTGCAAGTCAGCTCACATTAGATGGTGACCACAAAACCTATCAACCCTTCTGTCACTATTCAAAGATATCACATATCTTGGAGTGTTTTTTTTTCTTCGTTTTAATTTATTTGTCTTATTTTTCTTTCTAGGATAATTTTATGCATTTAGTATATTTTATGTATCTCTGTTCTAAAATTATTTCTTATTTTCTTAAACTTGTATTACATTAAAATAAACAAGCAAATTGAAATGGAGGAAGTTCGTGTATGTAGACGACAGTGGTCGCTGCTATGCCATGACAAACAACTGCAACTTCCATGCTTATTCTGTCGAAACAGAACAATTTACCATTTTCCAGAAAGAAACAAGTATGATCTGATGAACAGAACTTGATTACTGCTCCCTTTGTTTCCGTTTGTATGTCTTGCTTTACGTTTTAGTCTATTTCAAAAAGATTTTACACCCAAAATTCGACATGACATATATAGTTTGAAATAAAAAGAGCAGTCCGGTGCACTAAAGCTACCGTTATGCACGGTGTTCGGGGGAAGGGCCCACCATAAGGGTGTATAGTACACAATCTGACCTTACATTTCTGCCAGAGACTGTTTCCAAGACTTAAACCCGTGTCCTCCTTAAAATCACTGATTCAATTTTCAGTTTGAAATATTACACTTAAAATCACTAATTCAATTTTCTGCTCAAACTCTACTGTCAAATTTGGGACAAGCAATATGAAATGAAGGCACTTTCCCACCCACATCAATATTCATCAATGCATGTCAGCTCAATAAAATGGGGCCATGGAAATAGTACTCATCTTTGGTTACTCTCCGAGTACCAAAATCACCACACACCACTAATTCAGGGTCCACTTCCTTTGTCACAGCTACTTCACATATATAATTTAGTCCTTTTTAATTCAATATATAATTTCTTTAATTTAAGAAAGTCAGTTTTTTTTTTTTTTTTTTAATCGTGGTTTCCAAACCCGATTGCGCGTATCTCGACTAGATTTACAAGAGACCTGTCAGCTCCCACCAGCAACAGGTACCACGTGACTCATCCACCGAAGTTATAATAGATGAGAAGAAATCACCTAGTGTTTGTCTTAGTGGAGAATTGAATATCATGATATTAAACTAAATATATGTTAAAATTACCAAAATGCATTTTAATTACGTGACTAAATATATCATAAATAACATATGTAATTTTACTTATTTACCCTTAATCCACTCTTTTGAAAAAGAAACTTTTTGAAAATTATAAACTTATATAGGTTTTAAAGAAAGTAATTGTAGGGATAATTTTATCTCGATTTGATAACTAATATGGAACGGAGTAAATAAGGAAGGCTGGGACACGTAAAATGTATTTTTCTCCTACCTTTCCAACTGCCAACTGCCAAGCTGTCAACATAATCAAATGTAGTACTTAACAATTCTCACTTGTAAGCTGATCCAAACCAAACCAGATATGTCTCTTGAGTAAAAATGCAAGCCAGTACATTTTACATGTCTCTTCCTACACCATTTCTAAAGCCTCAAAAACCTCCTAATCAAATCTTTATTACTAGGACTACTAATACTAATAATAAATTCAATTCACCACTTCAACATTATGTTTTTCACAACGCAAGAAGTTACTCAATTCACAGGAATAATGTTACTAATCATAAGCTATGTCGATTGGATCTGCTAAAAGTTAGAGCAGTAGCAGAAAATGCAGAAGGATCTGAGGCTAGTAAGCCACGTGAAGTTGTACGAAAACTGCAACTAGGTGTTATGTTTGGTATTTGGTACCTTTTGAATATCTTTTACAATATTTATAACAAACAGGTTCTTAAGGCTTTTCCATTTCCTGCAACTGTTACTGCCTTTCAATTTGGCTGTGGGACTTTGCTAATATTATTTATGTGGGGATTTCGTCTCCATCCAATACCCAAAATCAGTAAATCTCAAGTTACTCCTTTCTCCTTTTTATCCTCCTTGTTTCATTTGCTTTGTTTATCTTGCTGTTTTGTTGTCGTTATTTCCCTTTGTTTGATCAGAGTCCGTAGTGGATATTCCTGTTTTGAATCTTAGCAATTACTTGTTCTCATTCTACGCATTGATCGTTTTAAACTAAAAAAGCAAACTTTTAGGTGGAATATTAGCGACTATGTAGATATCTTTACTCTCGATAGTTACACAACAAATCTACGGAACATAAAAAGGCGGTATAGCCCGTGTCTGATGAAAAGCAGAAATAAGGTTTGCGTACGCCCTACCTACTCGACCCCACTTTTGGTATTTTATTATTGGAGAAAATATGAACTTCACGAGTTTACAAACCAGAGTTACTTTTTTATATAACTATGTTGACTTTTAACTTCACAATACCTAACTTTTAACTGACAGTACCTAACTTTTGTATATGTCTACTGATCTTTAGAAACCAAAATCCATCAAAACACACTCGGATTTATTGGTATTGTAATTAATTTTTACTACATATTTTTCCCAGAGGATTTCTAAAAAAAAATGACATTTTACATAGAAAATGACTTACGTTGCATCAAACACGCTCAAAATGATGCATATTTTTTGTATGAGAATTTATTTTCGGTAGAACTAACCATGTTTGTTTTGATTTATCTATTGAATTTGCAGTTTAAAGCAATATTCTCACTAGCTGCAATTCACACAATGGGTAATCTTTTAACAAACATCAGTCTGGGGAGAGTAGCAGTTTCCTTCACTCACACAATCAAAGCAACGGAACCATTTTTCACTGTGCTTCTTTCCGCGCTGTTTCTTGCAGAGGTATAAAATTCTGCAACCTTAAGTACTCTTCATAATATATGATGTTCAGTTGATTTTGGCTTATAAGCACTTTAGCTAAAACCGCGTAGCATAACTTGAAGGAAACACTCTAATGTATCTTTAATTGTGAGCCTTAGTGTTATTATCCCTTTGTGCATTGCATTAGAAATTCAGCTTATTTAGCATCTATAATGATGAGCTTGTTGTGATCGATCCTCTTGCACATGTAGCGGCCATCGCTTTGGATTGTATCTTCACTGGTTCCCATTGTTGGCGGAGCAGCATTAGCATCAATGACAGAGGCCTCCTTTAATTGGTATGCCTCTCCCTACTTTTATTGTTTCGTTTTTGTGGTCTATATATTGCTCTATTTCGGTGTAGGGGGTTGGTTTTCATGGTATAGGTAGATTGACCGGTTCTTATTTGGAAGACTGCAATTTCTTGGACGTCTTCTATCCCTGTTAAAAGTTTAGCACATCCGTTGTCGTTACTATAGGGACCTATAGCAAGTTATACTTTGATTCTGAACTCTACCCTCCGTCTTTGGAACAGGATAGGCTTTGGCAGTGCAATGGCTTCCAATCTGACTAACCAATCGCGTAATTTATTTAGCAAAAAGTTCATGGTTAAAGATGAGGTATAGACACTAAACATTTAGTTGCTAAGAAAATAAAAATTGTCAGTTATTCTAACATCATATGTGTATTCAAATTCAGACAGCTTACTCTTAATGAAAACAAACGGAGCCATCGCCCTTGGGGTGTGGCCCTTCTCCGGACACTCTGTGAAAGCAAGATGCTTCGTGCACTGGGCTACCTTTTTTAGTTTTTCATTAATCATATTTGTTGGAGACGCAATATTTTTTCCTGTGAAACCATTAACCAGCAAAGATTGTCAAATAGGAGGCATTGGACAACATCAATTTGTTCTCTATCATCACAATCATTTCGTTCATCGTTTTGGTACCTGTTGCCATTTTGATGGAAGGCAAGCTTACTCCATCCTATCTGCAACATGCTGTAAGTAGTAGTAGTAGTACATATTAGTAACTTCCAGCCTTGTGTAAAGTTATTTTTATATTATACATTTGCTACAATATGAAAGAGAGCCTTGGCGTAACTAGTAAATTTGTTGTCATGTGACCAGGAGGTCACATGTTCGAGCTGTGAAAACAGCCTCTTGCAGAAATGCAGGGTAAGGCTGCGTACAGAGGCGAATCCAGGATTTAAAATCTGGGGGTGCACCAGTATTGTCAAAGGCGCGCATAAGTTCTGGATAAAGACAAATTTGTGTTGATCGCTCGCCTCGTTTAATTTGCAGTTTATGTTCTAATTTATAAGATATACTTTCAATGAGACTTTTCTGGAGATACGAACACTAAACAATTCATATTTCACTTAATAAAAAAAAAAATAACTTCTGTGTTCATATATTTGTCATTCATGCTTATATTATTAGTCTTGAACTAGACATATATTTATATTTTTTCTCCTTTATGCTTATTTTTATTAAATTTCACGCTTTATTTGTAATTGTGCTTAAATATAATGGACCTTGAAGCTTTTTTATCCCTTTTTTGCTTTTGCAAAGGCGATGAGAATTGTCTTTAAAACTAGAACTTGATTGAGGAGAATAATATCTATCTATTTCAAATTTTCAATTCACAAGAATCAATAACAAATTCCTACAAAATAAAAAATTCATCGATAATATAAATAAAATTAATTATTTATTTTTAATCAAAGTCCATAAACTTAAATAGAAGCAAGAAACAAAAATACAAATAAATTTTACACACTAACATTCTAGCAACAAATAAATATTAAAAGCATTTATGATTTAACATTATCCAAAGTTAAATAAAAAAATAAAAAAACAAAAGGAAGAGATGTATATCTGTTAGGGTCAAATGGAGAATTGAAATTGTAATTCTAGTTTTCACTTTCTAGGGAGTTTGGCTTTTGGGGGAAATTGGGAAATAATAGGGCTTGGAATTTAGGGGAGTCCACTTTCGGTGTGGGCTGGTGGCAATTAAATGTTACTATGTTAGGTAAATGAAAAAAAAAGGGCATTCATCAAGAATCAAACTCGCAATGCCGGAGCCCAAAGGATGCTAGCATATGAGTTCAGAACCAGTGCACCCAGACATTTTTTGTTATTGAGGATGCACAATTATATATATTAACTCTTTAATAGGATATCTATACATATATATACGATTTTTTTTAAAAAGTTACCGGGTGCATGTGTACCCTCGGGTAACCACGTGGGTCCGGCCCTTCCCGAACACTGAACATAGCGGGAGCTTAGTGCACTGCACTGCCCCCCCTCTTCTTTTTTGCCACAATGTGATATTCATTTTATTTCTCAATCTAGGGAAGGCAAGGTTTTAATGGTAGAGAACTGTGTATGAGACTTCTTTTATCTGGATTCTGCTTGCACACTTACCAACAGGTTAGCTTCCTGTAAATTTACATGATAGTTTGCTCTGTTGACTTTGGTTCAGTTTGCTTTAGAGTCTCCTGAAAAGTGAAAACCATATCACTAAGCATCATCGTTTTGGCTAAAAAGAAGATGCAACCTTTGTGAAATATGTTCAACTGACCTCAGTATTTCTGACTCGGAGCATAGATATATATGTGCGAAAAAGCACAACTAGTACAATGGATTTTGTGCTAATAACCTTAAAAGCTGAACTCATCAAATTTAAATCCTGGATCGACCTTTCGTTCTTACTTGGTCTTTTTTCTTTGTGTAAGGTTTCATACATGATACTAGAAATGGTATCACCAGTGACACATGCAGTTGGCAATTGTGTAAAGAGAGTTGTGGTCATTGTATCCTCAGTCATCTTTTTCCAAACACCAGTCTCACCAATTAACTCCCTTGGTAAATATTGATTCTCTACTTACCTTTTTTGAAGTATATCAGTTGTAATATCTCTGCTGATTGGTTGAGTGAATCTATAAGTAATTGACTAGCTTGAGAAACTTTTCAATATTCTCAGGGACTGCTTTGGCTCTAGGTGGAGTTTTTCTTTATTCAAGAGCAAAGAGATTACAGCGGAAGCCAAAAGTTGCATGACAAGCCAAGAAAATTATCAAAGTCTATAGCCTTAATGCAACTCTGTAAAGAATATGTCAACCAAACACAGCAACTCGAGGATTGGGTTCGAGTAATTGAAAGATTGGGTCAGGAACTAGCTGGATGGTTCGACAATTCCAGTCAACAATGGAAGGTGAAAGATTGAGGAAGAAAATATTGAGATTTGAGATCTACATCGATGCGATACTTACATCAAGTCTAAGGCCCTATGACTGAAAATAATTACCGTCTGCTGATGTGGTTTTAACTAACATTTTGATCTGGTTCATGAGTTAGAAATTCACGTATCGGAATAGGAAACATTCTCATATAGAAATAGTCATTTCAATCTTCTTCTTTTTAAACCTTTGATCATTGTCAATTCAGTGTTTTGTTCATAGCCCTTTGAATTCCACAACAGCAAGGTTGGTGAAAAAACTGTTCTGAATCCTAAAATAGCAATATTGTTAATACAAAACAAGATAGTATAGTATGAATAATTACTATAGATACATCTTTCATTTCAAATACATTTTGAGAAAATTGTACAGCAATTGGAAAAATATCAATTAATCCTTACACTAGGAACGTATATTTAGTTAGAAATTGAGGACTAAATGAATTTTGCAGCATTTCTCTCTATACAGAACCCCCATATATACTGTGTGCATGCCTTGCTATCGTCATTTTAGCCTTTCCTGTAACTTATGATGTCCTACATTATAGTTGTTTTCTGATAGAGATACCTCCGAGCATCCAAATAATATACTGCGGAACTGTAATAAAATGCTTATCTAACACGTCTCTAACTAAAAAAGAAAAAGAAACCAAAATTTTGCTCATCCCATAGCTGGATGAACTACCGAAATATGTTCATGCTAAAGACTAAATGACCAGTTAGAACAAGGAGAATCAACACAGACAACACTTAGAACTGCACTTTTCTAAGCAATGCACGATTGGCATTAGTACCATTAAACAAAGTTTGACAGTCAAATTGTTTACATTTACACCCGTCAAAAACTTTCCACTTCCAGACTTTCAGCTATCTACTTTCAAATATACGCTAAAAGCTTGCTTCTATCCAAGAACCTTGTTTACCAAAAATTGTGCTGGTGATAGTTGAACAAAAATAAAAAGGGTCCTTTTTTTCCCAGCAATTCCTACGGGTAGCTACTACACATCAAAAAACACTGGATATAAGACATGCCAAGTTAGGCTCTTGCTTCGTCTTCTTCAGGAATCAAACCTTCTTCCTCTTCCTCATTGCAAGCACTGGGTCCATCGCCAAATTTCCCATCACTCTGCGATCTAGGTGGGGATCTTTCTCTTTCCCAGCCCTTTTGGCGATCATCATATGGTCCTCCAACTTTTCCTCTGGAATCACCACCTGATGTAGATTGGTTATCAGAGTAAAGGGGTGATTGGGGCTTTGAGGCTACTGAGGATGATCTAGCCATCATGATTTCATGGAAACTGCATCCTGCTGGGACTTGAAAAGGAGCCCGGTCAGATCTTTCAGCACTACGGCTACGACTGCGCTCCCTGCTTTTTCTATCACCCCATCCCGAACCTTTATTTGGGCTTCTGCTCCGACTTCGATCACGTCTCTGTGAAGCCTGCATCATAGTTTCATGGAAGCTACGAGCATGGAAACTCGTTGGAGCATCGGTATCACGAGAGCCTTGACCATATCTATCACTAAATCACAACAAACTAGTCAGAGCCTGGAAAAAAGGGGTGAAATTCATTATATAATAAAATAAACAACTAAGGACCTGTCACGTGAATCTGAGTCATAACCACGCCCACTTCTTTCCGATGATGGGGCTTCCCAACCACCCCTTCCGCCATCTCGTCCACCATAGCCGGAATCATAACGTCCCCCATGTCCTCCTTCACGGCCACCTGAGCCAGAATCCCATTGACGTCTAGCCCTTCCCATACCACCACCTCGAGAAGCCATATCGCGTAGTTCAGCAGGCACTTTCTGATCCGCTCCTTCTAATACTTTAATAAGATCTGAAGCATGTTTAGCATCCTGGTCACAGAAAAATGTGTAAGCCTCACCAGTCGCACCAGCCCGACCAGTTCTTCCTATTCTGTGAACATAATCCTCTATTCCAGTTGGAAAATCATAGTTGACCACCACCCTGCCACAAATGTTTCATCAAGTGTTAACTCACATGAAAGACAAATCCTCCCACCAAAAATGGAGGAGAAGCTACTCTTTAAAGAATATTTATAAGGTGCATAACATTTGAAATGTAAAAAGCTCATAAAATTTAAGCATGAAGTCTAACCATGCCAGAGTAGATCTTATTAACCTAACTGACAGCTAGAGTATCGTGGCACCATACGGGAAAAAGTCACAATGTAATTTGTAGGACAAGATACAAAGTGAAGTAGTGAACTTTACTCATCCACCTACATTTCCAACTTAATCAAGACCTCACACATTCACCTGTAATTTGGTTGCAAGAAATGTACAAAGTTAGAGCTTTGGCCTCTGCTCTCCCAGAATCACCTAACGATCCCCCAAGAAAAAGCAGAGACATACCCCACAACTGTTTGCACCGCATCGACCAAGGGGAAATAACATGGAAAGATTATATATGGGTGTCCAAACGCGCAATCCATAAGAAAGTGATCACATATACCCATCAGAAAGTGAACGCACATATATTCTTTCATTCAGTTAGACAATCAAAAGAGAATTGCATGTGACCCACAAATAATCAAGCACACTATAAGATTCTTAATTCCACCAACCTGATATCTTTGACATCCAAGCCCCGAGCAGCAACATCAGTGGCAACAAGAACGGGGGACCTACCAGTGCGGAACTGGCTCAACACATGATCCCTCTCACCCTGAGATTTATCGCCGTGAATTGCAGCAGCTCCAAATGGGCGCGTTAGATTGCGAGCAAGTTGGTCACACATTTTCTTTGTTGAGCAGAAGATAATGATTTTTGATCCAGGCTCTTGGGATCTCAAGATCTGGTCCAGCCGCTTTTGTTTCTCCATATATGATAAGACTTCAATGTACTGCACATGACAATTAATTAAATATAATATAACCTCACTATGTCCAGTACAGGTCCACCCACAGGGCTCAGGGAAATAGGAGAGGCATTCAACCATGACACCTCAGTCTCAGTCCTCTAACTCAGTCTAGGAGACGGGAAGAATCTTAGGTATATTTAATGAACATTGTCCAAGAAAAGAGAACAGAACAGAAATGCACCTGTGTTATAGATTTGTTCGCAACGAGCTCATCAACATTCCCAATGTTAACCTGAACTGGATCAACCAATAGATCCGCTGCAATTTTGCGAACCTCCTTTGGCCATGTAGCAGTGAACATCAATGTTTGTCGCCGCGTAGGCACCTCCTTCACAATCTTCCTTATTTGAGGTTCAAACCCCATGTCCAGCATACGATCCGCTTCATCTAACACCAAGTAAGAAACTTGATCCAGCCTAACTCTTCTCATCTCCAAAATATCATTCAAACGACCAGGCGTAGCAACAACAATATCTACTCCCTTGTCCAGATCTCGCAGCTGAGGTCCTTTTGGGGCGCCTCCATATAGACACTAACAAAAAACCATACAGCATCGTCAATTCTCAAGAAAATGTCACAGCAGAGGGCCTGTTGGGGCTCCTCAATATAGACACTAACCAAACACCATACAGCATTGCCAATTTTCAAGAAAATGTCACACACACATTTCACTTGGTCCATCTGGCCCAAACATTAGCATATCAACATTTGTTAATTGTTCTACGAGCAGGTTCAGAAGAGCATCACTATCTTGGCGCATCGCTATAACATTAATAAAATCTGTGCCCCCGCCAAAAAAGAAATTAACCCCTAAGTTTCACTTTCGGCGGACAACCATCTGATAAGATGCATCTTGAGAATCACACTTCACAGGAAAAAATATGGTAGAGTTGAGCATGGTTACAAAAATGTGACAGCTAGCTGCCCTCTGGTCTTTAGATATTAATATATAAGTTAGCCCAAGCATCACTACTTGGAAATCAAAAGATAAATCTACTTCTGGAATCAACCTTTTGTTCTAAACATAGTCATCAAATAACAAGTCATACCGTGCAAGTTATCCTTGAAGATCTACCAAACTTCACAGCTTCATCTTGTATCTGTGTGGCTAACTCTCTTGTTGGTGACAGAACCAAAATAGTTGGCCCTGATTGAGGATTACTCCGACGTTGCTTTAGAAGAATAAAGCCAGGAAGCAAGAAACCCAAAGTTTTCCCAGACCCAGTCTTTGCAACAGCTACTATGTCGCGGCCCTGAAGCGCAATGGGCCATGACTGTGCCTGTATAGGGGAAGGAGCAGGAAACCCAGCTTGATGTATCTGGAAATATAAAAGTTAGAAAACCTCTGTCAGCAATTTTACAAGCTCAAAAGTTACTGCTAGATTACTTCTACGATTTTCTTAAGTGGCCAACACAAGAAGAAGCATATCCCCCTTATGCGGGCAGCCAACATTGAACATGCAAGCAACAGCAGGAGGACGCCTCTTCTTCAGTTCCGACCATGTGGCAGACTTACACCACCAACAGCAGTCCCAGCCACGAACAAGGATGGTTCAGAAAGCCCTTCAAAATTTGGTCCACCAGATAAGGGCACTCCAAATACATGGAAGACCAAAAAGAGGGCTGCACAGCGTACGACATTTGGCTCCTCCCTGGAGCAAATATCGCGTCTGCGTCAAAGTACAAAGAGAAATATTGTAAAAGTACTGCAATGAACCTCCAGCAGCCACTGAAATTAATAGAACACTTGATCCTTGTAAATAAGTAGTAAGATCTTCACTAGATATGTTCCTGAAAGAGATTTAAAACAAACTAATGGACTGACTACATTTATACCTCTCTCAAAATCTCCGAAGGAAACCCAGTAGCTTCAAACGATGTGAAAGGTGGGGGCACATCACCTCCCTGGAAAAATAGAACATAAAATAAGACATGAATATGACTGCCATGCCTTTTCAAGCTTGTATGCATGGAAGGATGAATTCTAGAAAGATGATAAAAGATGAATACACATGTTTTCAATGAGCAATAATGTAGTAAAGTTATCATCAGTTTCACCTATGAGATGCCACGGTCCATGCTATGATCTATGTGCACATATAAAGAATTATAAATTTACGAGTCAAATCTGTATTGACACTGATTATCACAGACCAAAGAAATCAAAAACACTTCTAGATGAACCAAACAAAAAGGTCAGTATGAGTTGCATTTCTTGATTCATTTTCAAAAAAACTTGTTTCATTAAAAAAAGAATTGCTCTGACTACAAATAAATTCCTCACTGCTCTCACCAAATATATAATAAGTGCCTTTTAACTTTCTATTAGATTGAAAGTAGTAGTATTTTCTGGGAGAATCTCTGCAAAGTTTGTTATTCATACAAACATAATCCATGCACTACTCATAGCCATTATTGTGGCCACTGGCTAACAAAAATACAAGTGTCCTCGTCCATTCTTGATAAACATGATAAACGAAGGGTTTCTAAATGATTGAAATGGTACAGATGCTTACGGTAACAGAAATTTCATGCTGACTGCGATAGGCATCAGGAGATATGTTACTTGCACCAGCTGGAGCACAATAGCCTTTGGTTGCAGCTGTTCCATCGCGGGAAAGCTCACTTCCTCTTGCAGTCTATAAAAAAGATGGAAAAGAACGTGTGGAAAAACCACAGAAAACAATTTAGGAAACTGTTTGAAGGCAAAAAAAAAAATCTACTTGGACCAAAAGAAATCTACTGAGGCTGAAACCAAGCATATTCAACTAAAAGACGTTCAGCAAGTATCCTTGGGATATTACTCAGGACTGGTGCAAAAAATAATTGCAAAAAGAGTGAAAAGTACAAACTAAGTGCTATACAAATATGGATTAATCTCCTCGGAAACATACAAGTGCCAAAACATCTGTTATGTTGCCAATTCTTTGCCGAAGGTATTGAAACTCTGGAACATTTACTGCATGGTAATACAATTCTTTTTTTCCTAAGGTCATACATAGGAAGTACAGTTCTTTAAGATGATGCCCAATATAAGCTTAGAAAGATCACAAAAAATGATATTTACCATCATTTTCAACCTCTATCATCAAAAGTTCTTTAATGCAATGTGATCTTATTATACATAGTGCAGGTTCTAATTTGCCTTGAGAACTGTCAGAGAATACGCGGGTAAACTAAATCACAAATAGTGATTCTCAAAATGACAATGAACAATCCAAGATATCATTCAACACAAAAGTTTGCTGATTTTCCCTGATGTGAGTCACTAAGTCAACAAAAGTCAGACAGAGAAGAAACTGAATTCATATACATTCTTTAGAACTAGATACCTGAATACCCTCTCCAGATGAAAACTTGCTCAAGCTACCATTGGTACCTCTGTTGTCATCACGGTCAGGACGTTGACTTTGAGAGGAACTCTGAACTGATGAGCTTACAGATACAGACGATTTATGTTGTGGAGTAGTATTCCCATGAGAAGTAGCAACGGGCCTCTCGTATTGGGTAACATTGGTCTCTGGATTCCAAAAATAGAGATATCCAGTCTTACCATCAACTAGGCCTTTCCAAGGTTTGGGAAGGGTGGGGTCCTCTGGTGCATAACGTGGACGCGCAGAAGATGCAGTTGCAGTAGCAGCCATCTCAAGCTTCAGTCTCCAATTACCTCTGGCACCAGAAAACACGGCTTAAGAGTGTGAAATGAGAATCAAAGTTACACAAAGCAGTTATACTGGAAAAGGACTGCACGAGTCACTCTTTGCATGCATTATATGTCATCAACTTGAATAAATGATGGTGTGTTACATACAAAAGGTAATTTCAAAAGAAAAGTTGGAACCGATTGAGCTCTCATGGCACACATGCATATTATTCCATCGAGGCTACAATAATAACACGAAGCTGCACTCCTCTCAACCAAAAACATGCACACATGCATATATATTCACACAAGTAACGCTAGTTCAAAAGCTTTTGAACGGTTGGAACACAAATCAATAACATAACAAAGAGTCACAAAAACCAAAAACACACACAAATTCACTAAAATAATGAGAAAAGCGACAGCCTCAACTTCAAAAGGGTGACAACACCAAGGCCAAACAACCACAAAAAAGAAAATACGATCTAAACCCCACATTACCATTTAAACCTAAAACACTCCGTCACCAAAACCTGAAACACAGACAAATTCGCCAAAACAACGAGAAAAACAACACCTTCAACTTCAAAAGGGCAACAACACCGAGGCCAAACAATAACATAACGATCTAGAACCCACATTACCATTCAAACCTAAAATACAGTCACAAAAACCTAAAACACACACAAATTTGCTAAAATGACAAGAAAAGCAATGACTTCAGCTTCAAAAGGGCGACAACACCGAAGCCAAACAACAACCACAAAAAACCTATCTAAAACCCTACATCATTTCAACCTAAAACACAACAGTCAGAAAAACCTAAAACACACAGAAATTCGCTAACAAAAAAGAGAACAGCAACAGCTTCAAGTTCAACTTCAAAAGGACGACAACATCGAAGCCAAACAACAACCAAAAAAAATAAAATCCAAAACCCTACATTGTCATTTCAACCTAAAACACACAAAAAATCGCTAAAACAACGAGAAAAACAACAGCTTCAACTTCAACTTCAAAAGAGCGACAAAAGCAAAGGCAAACAACAATTAAAAAAACTATATAAAACCCTACATTATCATTTAAACCTAAAACACACAAAAATTCGCTAAATAAACGAGAACAGCAACACCTTCAAGTTCCGACTTCAAAAAGGCGACAACACCGAGGCCAAAAAAATCAATCTAAAACCCTACATTTTCATCTACTAACACACAGCATTTGTCAAGCATGAAACACAACAAGTTCAACTCAGATCTAAACACCATCGCCGAGTAGAAATGAGAAATGATACCTAATGACGTCGTTCCGATGACGATTCCCAACTCCGACGATCTCTCCGGTCCGTTCGCTCTCTCTCGGATAAATAATAACTTATGTATACAAAGGTTTATGTGAAGCAGAGAGAGGCCTACGCTTCCTATAGTTGAGTGAGAAGCGCAGGGGTATAGAAAGGACTACAAATCGCCTGACACATCGATATTTATAGGGTGGGAAGAGAAATGAGAAATGTTCCCGAAACAGTGTGTCGTCACGCGGTAATTAACCATGGTTAGGTTAAATTTTCGGTAAACTAGGACTCTTTGCCAATACTACTTTTTCCCACCCAAAATAAACCCTTGGTTTGGTTAGTGTTGTTATTATTATTATTATTGTTATTCATCTGTAAATACGACTACATGCTGCTTCTTTTCTTCCCCTAATTAATTTCACTCACAACCAATACGGCTATATGCTTTTTTTTTTCCCCTAATTAATTTCACTCACAACCATAACTAGTTGCGTCTAAAGGTGTCCTAAGATTGATTTGTGTCGTCATTTGACAAATGCAAAAATCCTTTTTTTTTCTTAGGGTTTATAAAGATAGTTAAAGTAACTTATGACGAAGCCACAATACTGTTAGTATTTACATCCTGATAAGTAGAACTATTATTATTATACAGCATTGGTGTCTGGATAGATGTCACTGTCCTAACTTTTCGACATGCTAATCTCCATTCTTATGATCCTGCAAAATATTCACAACAGGTGTCCAAGGTTCCCACATTATAATACTAATATTAGTAGAAATATCTAGTTTCACCTGTGCATCCGCCAACTTATTTTGCTCCCTGTAAACGTGCTCTAGATGTGGGTGTTGTTCAGCCTACGCATCAGGCATCTGCAGTCAAAGAGTAAAGACGAGCTATCATCAGATAAATTATTTAGAAGTTGTACAACGTGATAGCAATTCACATTAAATCTCCAAATATGTATAACTACATTGAATGGCTAGTTGAAGTCCAACACGTAAACCTGAAGTTGTGCCTCTGAGGAACTTGAGGTACAGACCCGAGTGAGAAAACCTAATAACCAGTTCCCCCCCTCTTCCCCCTGAATTTTTAAATACCCTCGCTACAACTCACTATGAAAAGTAGCGTCAATGTTGATTATTTAAGTCTTGTTTGTAGAGAGGAATAAGGGATAGTAATTTCGAATAACATGTAGATTATTTATTCTATGTTTGATTAGGAATATTAGCTAGTTTCCGTATTATTTATCTAGTCATTTACATTATAAAAATGAGATAGCTATCACATATAGATGGTGGGATAACTTATTTCATGGCATAATTTTGTTTATCTCATCCCCGGTCAAACGACCCCTTAAGAAATATATAAAATAGAGTGATTCAACATGCCTGAAAGCTTTCAATTGCCTTCAAGTTACTTTTAGATTCCATGCAGTAGTTATTTTTGTCTAAATCATATCGCAAAAAGTATTCACGCTCTTAAATTTCTTGTTGATAGAATGTTTAAGAGGTTTCCTAATAGCAATTTGAATCGAAATTTCATGGGCATGAAACAGTTCTCCAAAAATTTCTTTTAGTACAAGATATTTACTTATTGTGAATAATCATAATTTAATTACTTCAACGTCCAAAATAAAAAATCTTCACTTAATTTCGCAGTTCATACATATAAATTTAGATTCTACTTTCTAATAGATATTTGCTAAGCAAAAACAAACTATTTCCTAATTGAGATATAACTCAAATGAATTATTTGTCTATTCATGAACCAAATAACATTTTCAGTTATTTATCAATTCTAATAAAAGTTGCTTAAGTGGAAAATACTTGTTTAATTAGGAAACATTTCATTCTTGCGGCAAGAATTTTAGTTGAATATAGAACCTAAACTTCTACATCTGAATTGCGAAAAAAAAAAGGTCTTTAAGGTGATTAATGTATGGTTCCATGGAAATATAAGTTTTACATTAAAGATACTTTTAACAAGCATCACATAATTTCTTTCATAAAATATTTTAATAACTGAAAAATAATAAAGTCATACCATCAACATCCTATACTTCAAAAAAATGCATATCAAACACAATATTATTGTGGAATGGGAGACCATTTAAGATTGGTCTCCCGCTCCACCATGATTTCTTATTTTTATTTTTATATCAATTATCAAATCAGTAACACTTTTTATTTATCTCCTATATCGTACCATCATATGTAACAACAAACTCACCAATTTTTTGTTTCGTTCGAGGTCTTTAATTTTGTATCCTTATTTAAATCAATCATATTTTTCAGAGGTTCGTAACATAATAAGTATTTCGACACCGATAAGTACTTCGTCCATCGACAACACTAACTAGCAATTTATATGATACAAAATACGTATACTGTTCAATTAGATGTGAAGAAAAAAGAGAGATCTTTTTTGAGTCATATTATTACATTTAGAAAATGTAAAGAAACGTCGAACTGCTAGATCGACAAAAGAAATAGTATAATAAAAAATATTGAGTGATTACCTGTAGATTAATATAATCAAATAAAATAATGTCAAACAGTAGGTATAAAAACTTGCTAGCTCTATTGAACTATTGATTTAATTTGGATCTTGAAATGTCTATGCGTGGTGATATTGAGATTTGGAAGAACCATTCGTATTCATTAAATTTGTTCCTTGTTCCGGTATAACTTTATATCAGATATGGGAGTTGCTGTGATTCGCTATGTTGTTTCATTTTATTAATAGACCATTATAGAGGAGGTATATGGTATTATCATAAATAGTATATATACTCGTGCGATGTGCAGGTGATATTAAAGTATTATTTTTAATTGTTATAGTTTTTTTCAAAACATGCTAAATCATACTATCTTTTAAAAAATTTAACTACTATATTATTTCTCAATGAAATGCCTTCACGCCCCACCCTCCACCTACACCATCAGAGACACACCTAATCTTTGTATATAAATATAAACATATAAATGTAAAAAAAAAAATTGTGTTTCATATTTTTTTTACTATATTATTCATAATTTAAATATATTATATTATTAATATTATTTTGTTTTTATTTTAAAATTTTATTATATAATTCACATATCTCCGATTTAAATTTATGAATAGTAATATTTGTATGATCTAATTAGTTTAATATATTCTTACAATTTGCTCTTACTCTTGTCTACTGTATTTTTATTACTTTATTTTTGTCTAATTTATTAAATTGGGTTTTGTGTGTAATAGCATAAGCATTCTTTTTCCTTATCTCAAAATATTAGTTATACATAACAAGATAAAATTTAAAATAAAACCCTACTAAATATATTTTTTTATATAAATATACTCTTAAAGAAGTAAATAATATTCATGTATATATTGCGACACTAATCATTGCCTAAATTTTATAAAATTATTTTAAATTAATTATTGTAATAGCATATTTTGTGTAGAATAACATAACTTCAACAAAATAAAAAATTAAGGCAAAGGAAAAAAAAAGAACATACATTACTGATTAATTCATTACAAATTACTTGCTTTTAAGTTGAAAGTATTGTTAGATTGTTAAAAAAGTTCATTACAATTCTTAAAATTTGTCCCCCACCCTACACTTCAATATGTGTATATTTTGTACACAATTACTTTATTTTTGTCTTGTTGACTTTACATTAATTTTTTAGTTGTGTGTGTCTTACATGTATAAGTATTTCGAATTTTCTTATCGCTTATTTCAAATATATAGAATAAAACAAAAAATAAATCATATTAAATACGTTTATTTATATGTAAACATACTCTAAAAGAAGTAAAAACAATCTGAAATTAGTGCTATGCTTGTTGATTTTTTGTTCTTGGATTCATATCAATGTATGTTGTTTTGGGTAGATCGCTTGTAATATTATTTTGTGGTAGCATTTTTCTATTACTATATGTTATATTGTGTTTGTCTTGAGCTGAGGATTTATCGAAAACCACCAATCTATCTAACCACCGAGGTAATGATATGAATTATGTACACATTATCCTTTCCAGATCTCACTATGTGAGAATAGACTGTTTATACTGTTGAAATTCAAAAGGTCACATTCTTCTATATGCTATAATTCTTTTGTTAGAAATAGTTCGCTTATAAATAAAAATGTATATTTGAAAAAACAGGACACTAATATCATATTTATCCTTATTTCATTTTATGATATATTTGTACATAATATCATATTTATCCTTATTTTATTTTATGATATAGTTGTACATTAATGTTAAATATAATGCTACAAAGTTGTTTATAAAATTGTCTTGGAGTTGTTTATTCAAATTTAAGATATTGTTTGCTTCAATCGCTCTATCCACAATTACATGTTATTGGTAATATAAAATTTAATGTAGATTATGCTGCAGCGATATCATCAAACAAATACAATATATATAGTCCTTAATATTCAAAGTATGATAATTATTATTCATGAATCATACATAATGGATTATTAATTATTATTATTATTATTATTATTATCATTATTATTACGATTATTATCTGTAAAAATTTGCATGCTCATAAATTTCTATCACCAAATTTTACTTTAGACATGATTATCTTAGTGGAACTCTTATTCTTATTTTTAAACACCTAATGACAATTGAACAGTGAGCCTGTTATCATCTTGTATAAGGCTTTCGCCAGTTTCATCATGTCCTATGATGAGGTTTAAAATTTTTTTTATTAATTTATTATCATGCACATTGATCACAAATTAATTCAAAAGTATTTACATGCGTATGTACATATAACGAATCAAGAAAGTAGTCTGAAGATTCTAATAAGTAATATACTTTCAACTTTCATATGGAGTACATAAATTCTAAATTAAACAACATGCAAAATATGAAGTAAATATCTCCCAAACTACTTATGACTAATTGAAAATACACAATAGATAATACTTTATATATATGTGTGTGTTAATTTTATATTCAAGTTGTCTTTTGATACTCTTAGAATGTCCATGTGATCTTTTATGCTGAGTTTTCTTGTATATATGGAGAAAAGATATCTTCAAGAAATCAAATCGATTTTTATGCACAAAAAATTATGCGAGTTTGTATACCTCTATTTTATTAGAGTCTAAGTTCAGTGTACCGTCAGTGCATAAAATATTCTACATGATCAGTTAATTTGACCTGTTATTGCGGGTTACCCAATTATTTTCATAAAAATTAAAAAAGAAAAAATTAAGTAACCTGCAATAGCAAGTCAAGTTTACCTGAAAGTGTAGAATGTTTTGTACACTGATGATATACAAAACTTAAATTCATTTTATTATTCTCGAGTAGATGCATGTAAATCGTCAAAAACAAAGTCAATAATTCTACTAAATACGAATAGTGAACGAAAAGAATTTAAAATCAATTAAACAACTTTAAAGACACAAAAGAGCTTTAGACATGATATAATGTAAAGCAGTGAGCCTTGCCATCAGAGAATAAGGATAATGTATAAGTTATTATTGTATGACATCACTGTTTATATAATGAAAGACAATTAAAAGGAGGGCATTAAATTATTATTTTTATATATAAATATACTCCAAAAGAAGTAAAAAATAATCACCGTAATAGGTCATGAATATGTTATAAATATAGGATTACAAGATTCTGATGGTTGTGGGAACATCATTACAACCATTTTGTATACAAATCTACAATATATTTAAAAAAAAAAAAACTGTTTTGGAGAGAGGGAATGAAAGTAGATAGGAAGAAGTGGTTTTCAAATCTTCACCCATTAAGTGTTTGGTTTGATTTTTTATTTGATGTCTAATTTGATATATCAAATTCGACTGAAATTTTTTTGTGAATTTACAATTTTTTGTGATTTTTTTAATTTTATTTTTTAGTGAATTAACATTTATTTTAAATAAGAATATTTATTTTTAATTAGTAATTATTTGGACTTATTTTTTTCATTATTTTTAAAAATTGTAATTAGTTTGGAATTTTAAAAAATATTAAATTGATAAGATTTTAAAAAATATATTATTAATGTGCATGTCAAGAATTTTTTTTATTTTTTTATTTTTTAATATGTAATTTATATAGGAGTAATTAATGTGCAGATTCGTTTATATAGATTTTTTCTTTTTTAATAATTATGTTTAATATTTAATTATTATTAATGTGCATGTTAACAAAAAAATTTATTTATTTTTTATTTTTTAATGTGTAATTTATATAGGAGTAATTAATGTGAAGATTAATTAATCTATATATATATATATTCTTTTTTAGTAATTATGTTTCATATTTAATTATTATTTTTTAAATAGGATTTTTATAGTGTTGACACTTGTCACTTTTGCCTCTCTTATTATATATTGATAGATTTGAGTACAGAAATAATTAATATAAAATGGTGTGAGAATATCCATGGCAATCTATAAGTTACAGTTCGAAATGGTATATGACAGATGGAATATAACATACGTTATGACAGTTTTCATTTTACGAAATTTACGTGACCAAAGTATTTGCGGGAACGAGAGTGATAAGACTCAACTAAAATACGCATACAAGAACAAAATTTTAGACAACGAATAAGGGTAAATTTCACGATACATTACTATATTTAGAAATGAAGTACAGGGGCAAAAATAGCAGATTACATAATGCTAGAAGTGGTATATACTGGATTAATGGAGATGTCAAAAGGTTTACCTAATTCTCTGGTCAATATATTACAGAATAAATAGAGTGATAACAAATAGGATCTCAAAATCTTACAGACTAGAGCCCAAGGAATGGACACTGTTTTTTAGCATGTTCTGGTAACAGTTTGTTTAAGAGTTCTGAAGACGCTCCTTTCAGCTCTGCAAATGATATTATCTCATTATAATAAAAACAACAACATGAAGGGAAAACAGTAAGTCAATTTCTAAAACTGGAGGAGAAGATAACAGTCGAACCTTGAGGCCTGAAGTTGAACAGTGGTGGCAATGGACGACCATTAGGAAGACGAGCATTGGGGTCACGGAGTTCATCAAAGAAAGTGTGAGCAAGAGCTTCCAACTACAAAGGAATCACATAAAAACATGATATACTAAATTTCCTCGCTCAAATGTACGTTTGCTGCTTTAAATTTGATGGAATTTTCAGTAAGTACTACTACTTTCTTTTGCTCTCACATGTGTTTGCAACCAAGGAAAAAGAAAATTGAGCGAGAACTTGTTGCACTCACCGCGCTGCACCTCAGATTTGGAGAATACTGGAGAAGCCTTGACACAAGATCCACAACTTCAGGAGGTATCCGCTTGTGAAAAATCTGTATAATGCAGGATTCGACCATGAGTGTGCATGCCATACAATGCATCAGAAAATATAATATATCTTCTATATAGGAACATGACTCAAGATTCTTACCTTGTGCCAGGGATGAGCTTTGATTTGCGGGAACTTGAACTCGGAGTAATTTGGATTCATACATTTGATTTCTTCACGCGTTGGTGTTCCAAGAACCTAAAGAGAACATTTTGATTTATTGAATTGCACAAACAAAAGATCACAAATTTGAATCAATTAGATGGATACCTTGATTATTTCGACGAGCTGATCTACACCACTCTCACCAGGAAAGAGGGGCTACAGGTTTTGGAAGAGAAAAGATTAGCATGAAACAATCAATTTTTATGACATTTTTCCTGTCTCAAAATAAAGGATTGAACTCCACAGGAAATATAACCTGGCCAAGGAGCAGCTCAGCTAGGACACAGCCCACAGACCATATGTCAATTGCATTGGTGTACTCGGTTGCTCCAAATATTAGTTCAGGAGCACGATAATAGCGTGAACAGATATATGAAATATTTGGCTCGCCTTTGACCTGTTAGGATGACCGAAATAGGAGCATGAACTATCAAAATAAGATCACTAGGTAAGACTAAGCCAATCCTTCCACGGACCAAACATGCATGGAAGACAAATAAAGTCAAGAAAGGAATCAAAGTAATGTTAATTTCAGCTAAATTCCTTTTACATATTGTTGAGCTATGAAAGGTACTTGTTCATCAGTTCTTTTGATTTGATAAATCCCAACAAGCAAAAGATGGAACTCACAAGAACATCTTTAGCCCAATAAATAGAAAGAAGAGATCATATAATATTCTGGAACACTTTCATTTCCTGAATTTTCCGAGGATGGACATAATATAATATAATATCATACAACTTCCTCTAGTTCTTGTAACATATTGTAAATGTGACATAGATATGACGATGCATAACCACAAGTGTGTACTGAATCATCAAACTAAACATGACGCAACTGTATTTAGCATCCAGTTAAACTCATTTTAAGAAATCCTCTTCCGCAGGCACAACTTCGAGTGATGCCATTAACTACATACAGTTATAGCATGCATCACATGTTTGGAAAAAAGAATAAATAGAATATTTGTGTTCCAAATAAGTCAATCAAAAGATCACATCTACTCCAAAACTTCGGAATGGCAAGAAGCTGAAAGAGAAAGTCCAACTTAGGCCTCAGGCTAGAGAAGTAATATCAACTTAGGCCTCAGGCTAGAGAAGTAATATCAGGAATTTCACAAGCTATCAAAAAAAATTACCAGGACTTTTGCACTCCCAAAATCACAAAGCTTAAGCTGATGTGTGTGGGGATTGACCTGCCATAGCAAATTGCAGCAGTCAATATCACAATGTTTTTAGTTGATTGAGTTTAAGCTTCAAGTACAAACCAGTAAATTCTGAGGTTTGATGTCCCTGTGGCAGACTCCAATCCCATGAATGTAAGCCAAAGCTCTAAACATCTGTACAGGAACATTATCAATCAAATATAGGTTGCAACAAAGATATGCTACCCAAAATTTTACTCAGTGCCAGATAAGTGAAACAACACTAAATATTATTATCTTTAACAACTATTACTACAACAGACACTTGTTATTTTAAGATATTACAATCATGGAAGAACCTTTACCACTGCACATGAGGTCTGCGGTTTAGACAAATATTATCATCTTTAACAATTATTACTACAACGGAGAGCTTGCTATTTTAAGATAATACAATTATGGAAGAACCTTTACCACTGCACATGAGATCAACGGCTTAGGGCACAACCTAGGGTTGCATGTAGGACCAAAGGATTGGAAAGGGACGCGCACTAACATCAAAAAAACAATTAATATCACATTAAATGGTATACGAAAAAATGATATAGCCACAGGGGAGAGTTAGTCAAACCTCCTCCATATGTAGTTAAGCCGAAACTAAATGTATCTTCCTTTAATTTACAAAATTAAATGATACATCTCCAATCCGATAATCAAGAACAAGTAATTGATTTTGAAGATTATTTTACTGAAATACTCTTCTCATTTATTAATTATCCATTTTGACAATGAGATAAGTACTATCGTGTGTTCCAAAAATGGCAAAGAACACTAATTGGGTAGAGTTATTGGCTCCCAGTATCAAAGATAACCTTCTATATTATTTCTCGTTATTTATTCATGGAGTATTAGCCTATTAGGTACCTTATAACTTGAAGAAAATTTGTACTAGTGTTGACATCGAAGAGACTAGCATTGACATAATATTTTGATAAGGGATGCAGAATTTACACTTTTTACATACACCATAACAATTTGAAGACAGTGAAGGGAATTAAAGGCAAAGGATGTCTCCATAACAACTTGAGGCACACGAGAGTAGGCAACATCCGTGCAATTCACCCTATGTTCATTTGTTTCTATGTATAATGAGAGAAACTTGCACATGTACTCAAATAGAATACCTGATATGAGTACAGTTTGACATATGTCATAGGCATTCGTTGGTTTGCTTTGCTGTAATGTCTTAAAACACGGTAGACAGTTTCAGGTACAAATTCTAGAACCAAATTTAAATAGAGCTCATCCTTTTCTGTGGTTGAAAAGAAGCAGTGATTCAGTGAAACAATGCTAGGATGATCAAGAAGTC
The DNA here is from genome assembly GCF_002878395.1 of Capsicum annuum. Taxonomy (NCBI): domain Eukaryota; kingdom Viridiplantae; phylum Streptophyta; class Magnoliopsida; order Solanales; family Solanaceae; genus Capsicum; species Capsicum annuum. Next base: position 152,215,733 of record NC_061112.1, on the reverse strand, counting down.
GCATAGTCTGCAATTCTCGATTCTTGTATCTCTTGTCCTGCAGGACCTTTTTTATTGCCACAGTTTCTCCTGTTTCAAGGCATTTGGCCTGCAATAAAGCTTCAAAATCAGTGACAATTGATTTAGTGAAGCGGGTATGTCGCTATTACTTTTTTTCCAGCCCCCCGTGATACAACATTCTTGATATGGCAGTGAACATCTGTGACATATTAACAACTTATACCTGGAATACAATTCCAAAGGAACCCTGTCCAACAACTCGCTCTGCCATGTAACTTATGGTCTGAATGTCAAAGAGAACATTAGCAAAAAAGCTTTAACCCAAAAAACCAAAAACTAAAAGAGGCAAAATACTTGGTACTCGAATATAAAACATATACTAAGTTAATAAAGGAGGATAAAACAATGACATGAGGTAAAACCTCGGAATATATCTTTCTTTCAATTGTCTAAATTACATCACAAGTTAAAGGAAAGATAATACGAAAATCAATATAATCTAACCTTTAGATTTCCAAAGCCAAAAAAAACTGATATAGAAAAGATCTAAAACAAAAGGGCAGCCAGTTGCACTAAAGCTACCGTTATGCGCGGTGTCCGGGGAAGGGCCCCACCACAAGGGTGTATTGTACGCAGCCTTACCTTGCATTTCTGCCAGAGGCTGTTTTCAAGGTTTGAACCCGTGACCTCCTGGTCACATGGCAACAACTTTACAAGTTACTCCAAGGCTCCCCTTCCCTCCCCTTCCCTTTCTGATATAGAAAAGATCTACTCATTTAAATCAATTATCAGCCGTAGTTTTTACTGATTCCAAAACCAAAATGAAACTAATGCAAAGGAAGTTATTCATGAAAACCATATAAGAACATGAAAATTCTTATCCTTTGGGTTTGTTAGTAATTGGTACATGCACAACAATAAAAGATTAGGTACAACTGTAAATAACGTTTTCGAGGTTGAATCGAATGATTGAGAATGTCACCTGCTTTGGCTGACCATTTTTTCCCCCAATAGTCGTCACAATGATGTGACCTGTTTCAGTTCCATTTCCATCCACAACAGCTGCTTCCATTTCCTATCAGGATATCACAGTGAGACTTGCAAAGAGTAGACAAGGAAAAATAAATCAGACAAAGAGTATGCATCCTATTTTCAAGAATAACCTTTTCTCCTTTGTCATTTTTGATCTTCATTCCACTTATTTCTTTAGGGAGGTTTTCAATACGGATGGCATCAGTTATTGGATTGCCACCTGCTGAAGGTATTATACTGCCAGAAGCCATATCACTAAATTACAAATAAACTTGCTAATTGGACTGATAACTGGTTACAGCTCAAACGATCTTTGCCAGCTTCTCAAAACCTGAATCATGAAGATACATTAATTAGACAGGACACAAGCGACCATACAAACATTCAATGTTATGTCAGAACAAATCAAAGAATAACATTGACCTTTATTGACCCAAGCAGAACTCCAGCTACTGATGTTAACATATTGAAGGCATGCTACTGTTATCCCTTAACAAGAAAAAATAAAAAGGCATGCTACCGCTATCTTCACATAATTAATGTCCTTGTGACATATCACATATCTATGATAACAAGGTAGAACTCTCACATATAAAACATTTATGAAACCATTAATTGATACAAAGCCTCTTTTAACGTTTTGATAGGAGAGGTGACTAAGTCAAACAAAGCTACACAAGGTTTCACATAAAATCTCTGACAATTATCCACAGGCAATTAAGAGAAGTTCAGTGCTGGTTGCAAGCATGAAGCAGTATGACATATTGAGTTTCAAAAGTTATGTTCATCCTGAAACGCCTCGCTTACTTCAGAAACGCGCTTAAGTACTCAAATCAGTCATGTGAGAACTCCTATACGTTAAAAAACCTCTCTAGTTCATCATAAACCCTCCGAAATTTAACTATACGAAGAAAACCTAGCTTTCCACGAAATTGCAGCCTACATTTTAACTTAGAGCCTTCTATGGAAGCAACTAAAATCCTACATTTCAACCACTAAAATGCATGAGATCAACTATGAACGCGTTGACACAAACATATATATGATCGTTGCATCAACCGAATTTCTATGGCGTAAGTTCCCTATAATATGATCAGCAAGAGGCCAATGAAACAAAATGACAAAAGCAACTTTGTAAGTCCACAATCAACTTAGCAAGGACAGGGAAAATAGAAATTCAAACCAAATCAAACTAAAGTGACAAGTTACAAAACTGACGAAGCTGTTATCTGATGCACTTTCCAAAATACAAATTTATTATATTTAAAAGGTGGCATAGTAAAATTGTTACTTTTATAACGTGTCAATTGAATACCGCACAAGTAAAAATGAAGAAACGAGTATAATATGAGATATGTACCTGCAGCGGAGAACTAAATTGCTCGTATCGGCAACGGAAAATTCTGATCGAAACAAACAATCAAACAACAAAACCCTGAGGAGGTAAGAAGAAGAAGAAGAAGAAAATGGCAAGTGAAAATGGTGCTGAGCGGACCCCAACGAATTTTATCCATTTTAGTTGATTGGAGTTTTGGGTGTATGACGTCGCCACGTGGAAGCTTCTGGTTGAAACTTAGTAGGCTTACGTCATTATGTTGACTGGTATTAATTCTATTCCTAGCGAAGAATCTGTGTGCTCTACAACTCCACGTAAGCGGATTATTTTAACGGAGTTTCATAAGGTGTACGGTCATTCTGTATACCAAAAAATAGTTCTGTAAATATATTTGGCATTTTGACACGATTGACATAAAAATTACTGTTTTGTAGGTATTTTCGTGATTAATTTATTAATTAAAAGTGGATTAATAATTTTACAAATTTCTACTACTATTCAAGATATTTTTCAAATTTTCAAATTTTCAAATTTTCAAATTACTTTATCAAAACTACAAATCACTCTCTCTCTCTCTCTTCTACCACTCTAATAACTGTGTTTAAATTTTTTATTAAGTTCTCCTCCCAACTTCAAGAATAATTTGATTATAAACTTTTTTTTGTATCTTTATTCAAATTATCAAGATTATTAATTGAAAATTTATTTTTTAATATACTTAATTAATTCATATCAATTTTTACCATAATCAATACTTCTTTTAAGTATTCCTTGAATAATTGAACTGTAACGTTAATGATCTAAAGTCATTTGAAATGTTAAACATAAAGTTTCTTATGTTTTAATACTTAATTTTAAGTGATTTTTTGTTGTAATCATATTATTTGCAACCCTTTTTTATCCAAGTGAAGAAAAGATATTTTTTTAAAAGTATTGTGAATAAAAATTATTTTTCTTCATTTGAAACTATTTCTTGATTGTAAAATAGATTGAAATTGATGGCACTAGAGAATTTTTTTATTAATTCAAGTAGTGAAAATACGAATTAAAGTTGAATATTTTTTTAATAAAATATTTTTTTTCATAAATTTCTTCATTTATATGTAGTTAATGTTAAAATCTAATTAAGGTTTTGTACAAATATTTTTAAGTAATTTGTGTGATTTGCTGGTTGATTAAATTTTATGTGGTTCATTGTTTACATAAAATTAAAACAACCCTAATAATATAATATCCATTGATTGTTTGATAAATGAAAAATAACCATAGCCACCACCACAATGAAAAAAATATAGAAATTAAAAAGACAAATTTAAAAAATAATAACCTAAATAGCAGGATCAACACCCTCATCATTGTCTTTTTTGTTGGCACTGTTATCCTCACATAATATTGGCCCAACCCCCATTGATCTCGCTTAAGTTATTTTAGACGCTGATTAATGTTCCTGACCTCATCTTTCAACCGTTCAACCTTTCAAATTGTATGATAGCGTTTTCTTTTTCAGACCACATGCCCATTTTTATTTATTGAGGAAGACATTATGATTTGCATTTTAAAAAAATCGTTTGACTAATTGTCTAAATTAAAAAATGAGCAGCATTGTAAGAAAAAGAGGATGAATGATATTTAAAGACATAATAGGCTAGAATTGTGTTGAGAAATTAAATCAAAATTTAAATTATGTTACAACCAATACGCTCATCCCCTTACAATACTCAACAAAATCTAAATACTAATATTGATAGTGTCATATTATCAAAAACCAATTAAATCTGTCAAAAAAAATTGAAAAGTTTTCTTACATTTCTCCTCGAAATTCTATCAAAAAAATTTATTGAGTCTATCTGACCTATTTTACAGTTCTCACTCGTCATCATTTCTATTTCCTGATAATTATGAGCAAATGAAAATAGAACATACAAAAAAAATAACAAAATAATTAGGGAAAAAGTATTATTATGCAGTAAAACAATTAAGGTAAACACAAAGATATTAATGGATTGAAGTTGAAGTGAATTGTCTGAAATATAAAAAATATAAATTTAATAAAAAGTAGACATTCAAATCAATCAATAACCTAAGCATTAAAATTACAAATCTGCTCCTATATATTTTTTTGAAATTATTTCTATATGAAAATCGTCATTCTTCACACATCAATTACACATTGAACAGCAGTAAATGCATATTTTTCACAACCGTGCGATATTAAGATTTCTAAAATTTCTCCTATCCGAAATTGATTTCATCAATAAAATCTCTTCATCCATTATATATTCTCTACCTGCTCTAAACTCCGCAGAAAGCGACTTGAGCTTTATATGTCTTATAACCTACATGATGGATGTTTATTATGCCGGATTGATGGGAAAGTATTAACTTATGTAGGTTCTAAAATGTATAAAGCTCAAGTTGCTTTCTGCGGGATTCAAAACAAGCAAAGAATACATAACAAATGGAGAGATTTCATTCATGAAGTTGATTTTCGGATAAAAGATGTTTTGGACATCTTAATCTCACATAGTTGTGAAGCATGTGTATTTACTGTTGTTCAATTAATGAAGAATTACGATTTCAAAAAAGAGACGTTTCAGAAAAAATGTCTAGAAACAAATTCGTAATTTTAATGCTTGGATTATAGATTGGTTTGAATATCATCTTTTTATTAAATTCATATCTTTTTAGTTTTCTTTTATTTCAGACAGTTCAGTTCAATTTCAATTCATTAATATATTTTTGTTTATCTTTATTTTTTACTACATAATAATTTTAAAAAATATATATTTTTTCATTGTTCTGTGCATTCTAATTTTATTTACCCATAATTTACAAAAATAAAAATGATGATGTGTGGGGACTGTAAAACAGATTAAATAGATTCAATGATTTTTTTTATAGATATTTAACGAGAAAAGTGAGAAACTTTTTAAATTCTTTTGATAGACTTGGTTTATTTCTGATAAGATTTGGGAAAGAGTAAAATTTTTTTGACAATGACGGTCTACAGTTTGAACATTAAGATTAACTCTAACACTATTCACGATTTTTGCTAGAATTAATATGAAGTTCTCAATGTCATGTTTAGGTTTCATTGAATATTGTAAGAGGATGAGCATAATTCTCATTTAATTTTTCAACACAATCCTATCTTATTATTCATTTAAATATCATTTATCATATCTATTTCCAATGTTGCTCATTTATTAATCTAGACAACTAACAAAACGACTTTTTAAAAGTACAAACTACAATATTTTTCTCAACAAATAAAAATTAACGTGCATCTAAAGAAAAAGACGTTATTATACAATTTGAAAGACTGAGTTGTTGAAAGATAAAGTCATGAATCTTAATCAATGTCTAAAACAGTTTAAGCGAGATATGTGGGAGTTGAGCCATTGTTTTCGCACTTACATATGCGAAGTTAACAATACCAGCTAGGAAGATAATGGCGAGGATGTGTGATCCTGCTGCTTAGATTTTATTTTTTTTGTTCTTTAATTTCTGTCTTTTGGCATTACGGTAGTGGTCACGATTATTCTCCACTTATCAATCAATCAATGAATGTTATATTATTAGATTTGTTTTAACTTTACACATACAACAAATTACAAAAAAATATTTGTACAAATCCTTGATTAAATTTTAACATTAGCTACATTTAAATGAAAAAAATTAAGAAAAAAAATACTTTTTTTAGAAATATATTTAACTTCAATTCGTATTTTCACTATTTCGATATATAAAAAGTTCTCTAATGCCATCAATTTCAATTCAGAATTGCAATCAAGTAAAAATTTCAAATGAAGAAAGATAATTTCTATTTACCAAACTTATAAAAGAATCTTTTCTTTACTTGAATAAGAAACAACTACAAATAAATAAATAAATAATGTGACTACAACAAAAAATTACTTCACGTGAAACATTTAAATAAAAGAAACTTTATGTTTATCACTTCAAATGACTTTTTTAATGTTCAGATCATTAACTCTACGAATTCAACTGTCCGTGAACTACTTAGAAATAGGTATTAATTATGATAAAAAAAAATGACATTGATTAGTTAAAAATATTAAAAAATAAATTCTCAATTAATAGCCTTCATTATTTGGACAAGGACAGTTTATAATTAAATTATTCTTGAAGGTGGGAGAAAAAATTTAAAAGAAATTTGAACATAGTTCAAATGGATTAAATAAAACTGGAGTGAGTATTATTCAACATTTTTACATAAAAAATTTCATTGTTTACAGAATAGGCCCAAAAAATATTTCATACGTGAAAATCAAACTCAAACATTTAATTACACTATTTACCCATCACCCCCATCCCCCACTCCCGTTCAAAACATTATTAGAGTGGTAGAAGAGAGAGAGAGAGATTTGTAATTTTGATACGGTGATTTTAAAATTTGGTGGGTATCTTGAGTAAAAAAAATTGTGACATTATTAATTCATCTTTAATTGATGAGTTAATTACAAAAATACCTACAAAATAGTAATTCTCATACCAAATATATTTATCATATTTTATAATAAATTTTGCTCCGTCCTCATACATATGCATGCACGCCTAATCAGTTATCCTCATTAATTAATTATCTTTTCAAGTGTCTAAACTATCTCTTAATGTCTTTTCAAAGAGATATCTCAGCTCTTTATCACTATTTAACAGCTTAATCAATTGTTTTCTCAATCTCTTTTACTTAATAACTTAATTAAAACAAGTCAAAAAGTAACAAGGGAAAGTGATAATGCCATTTCATATTTTTTTGATATTCAAATTACCCTCCCTAATTGAAAATCACCTGATTTTGATAAAATTATTACCCCACACACTTAATAATAGGTTGACATAGTTTTTTCTTGTACCCCACTTTCTCCTTCCTCGTGATTTTTTCATTTTTTCTATTTTATATTTTGTTTGTTTTTAGGATTCGTTGCTGAAGTATGTGGGAACAATTTCTTTAGGCTCATTTATTTTGTAATTCGATTTTGACACCCTCAAAGTTGGGCCCAATCCTACTAAGAAATTGTTATAATTGTCCTCATGTTCGGCCCAATTTGATGGTGCATATGAAAAGTTTTCATGGGTCATTTCTTTGGCTTGAAATACAAATTAGGATTGTGGTGAAGTTTTTGCTAATATGAAAAAAAAATCTACTTAAAAAAAAAATTGTTGGAGTGTAAATGTACAAGGTAGGATTATGTCAGAAATAACATCCCATCGACTTTATTAATTTAATACATTCATGTACAATTCATTATTTTTCATTCATTTTTAACAATATGGACAACTAGGTACAAATAATAGTGAAATATTTTTAGTGTTGAATTTTGGAATTGTTGAAATCAATATTATTTTGTGATGCGTAGTGACACTATTTCACCCATCAAAGTTTGTTGTATTCTTTTATTCAGTATTTTCAATTAGTGAAGGAAAGCATGGACATGCGTAAACGTATTGTAAATTTTGTAGAAATTTGTGGTTTCATTAAATTTATCACAATGTAAACACTTAAATTGTTCATGTGTAGTGACATTTCTACAATACGTTTTTATTATTATTTTAGTGAATGCTAGCATGAACGATTTGAGCTTTATTTAACACATACCCTTGCCGTATGAATTAGCACTTATATTATGTAAATAGTCAATTTTTTATATGATGTTGAATAATGCTATTAAGTCTATTAGGCGAGAATCTATTCATTATTGTATTTATTAAGTCATCCAACGTATGACCATGTTTTTGTCCAAGTAGTGCTTAGACAATAGGACTTGTACGGTTAAAGATGTGAACATTAAAAAAGTCAATTGAAGCGTCAAACACAATGTTCGTATTATTTTGTTTCAATGCTCCATTTGAAGTGATTTTCTGTTGTAGACATATTATTTGTTTGTTGCAGTTCATTATCCAAGTGTAGAAAATGCATTTTTAACGAGTTTGATGAAAAGTAATTGGCTCCAATAATTTTTTTTATTTAGTCCAAACTTTTACTTAGAAATTGATGGAACTGGATAACTTTTCATATACCCAAAGAGTGGAAATAAGAATTGAAGTTGAATGTGATTTAAAAAAAGTATTTTTTTTCATAAATTTTTTCAGTCAAATCTAATCAATGTTAAATGTGTTTAATGTATAATCTAGAATTTGTATAAAAAATGTTCGATAATTTATATGAATCGTCAGTCCTTTAATTAATTTGTGTTTTGCGTTGTTTGCATAATAAAGTTAAAACAGGTGTAATAAGAAAAACATTCATTCATTAACTGAATATCGAAGAACAAATATGGCCAATCCCACACAACGAAAAAAAGTTAAATTAAAAAGATAAAAAAATAAAATAAACAACAACCTACGCAGCAGGATCAGCACCCTGGGTAGCTTCACCACCTTCTTCAATCTTCTCATTGTTAACCTCTCATATGTAGGTGTGAAAACGATGTCTCAACTCCTACAAATCTCGCTTAAGCTATTTCATACACTGATTATGATCCCTCACCTCATCTTTCAGCAACTCAATTTTTCAAACAGTGTGATAGCGTCTTATTCTTTGGACCACACAACTATTTTCATTGTTTGAGAAAGATATATTGTTTTGATATTTAAAAAAGGCGGTTGAAAAATTGTCAAGCAAACTCTATGATAAAAGATGAACAATATTGCAAAGAAGAGAGGAGATTTAAATATAATAGAAATAGATTAGAATTTTTGTTGGAGAATTAAATGACACTTAAATTGTTACACCCTTTCCACTGCTAACAAGTCCATCCACTTACAATACCTAAACATCGATATTGCTAACTTCACATAGGTAATAGCAAAAGGCGTGAACAATGTTAAATCTTTCATAATGTGCATGTGCTGTCATTGTCAAGGATTTTTCTACCCTTTGCCACATCCTATCAAAAAATTGATCAAATCTGTCAAGAGGATCTGAAGAGTTTTTTCACCCATGCCGTCCAAAATCTAGCAAAAATATTTAATAAATCTAGATGACTTCTTTTACAGTTTTTCAATCATCATCATTTTTTTTTCTGCTAATTAAGTAAAAAATACACAGAAAAAGAAAGAAATAATTATGACTGTTATGTTAATGCAGTTAAACTAAAGGTAAATAAAAAATGATTATTGGAATTGAAAATAAACTATAAACTAAAGAGTAAAGATATGAATTTGAAAAAAAAAAAAACTAACATTCAAATCAGTCAACAATCCAAGCACAAAAACTAGGCATCTTGTCACATTATTTTTTTTTGAAATTGTCTACCTGAAAACTACTTCACACATCGATATAATATTGAACATATAAGAAGACATATCCTGCAACACTGTAGGCTATCATGATGTCCAAAATGTCTCCTGTTCGGATACCCGCATCATGAATGAAATTTCTTCATCCGTCATATATCCTCCTCCTGTTCTTAACTCCGAAGCAGCCGACTTTAGCCCTATACGAATTTTTAGTCTGACTGTCCTCATTTTAGTTGGTAGGTGTGCGAGTAAAAGGGTAGTAGGCAAAATTCTATGAATTGAATGGGACTTCAGCTTGGATAATCGTATTCTTCCTCCAGCAAATAAGGTGGAGTGGACAAGGCAGAGAAGACAGGAAAAGACAAGCTCAAACTTCAACATTTCCATTACTTGCTCCAGTAAAGAAAGCATTTTCAGTGAATAAGAACTAGAATTGTTGAAGAAACTACTGACTCTAACTATCTAACTGCACTAATCAATGTCGATCTCACTGACCCCTTACTTTACCACACCCAAGTCGAAGGATGAGGATAGCAGATTAAGGTGAAGGTGGATACCGCTCATCAAGAGTTTGGTTAAGTGCCCAAGACCATATACCTTGCTGGTTGGATCTGAATCTGAACTCAATAATTGCAAGTCAAGAAGAATAAGAAGAATTGCTTAAGTAAGATAGTTGCTTCTTTTTTCGGTATACCGCTCTGCTTGCAGAGCGAATGAATAAAATTTTTTCCGAATATCATGAATATTCTTTGCTCCTTATCTCCTCATCAGGGTTTTTCCTTACCTTAGCTGAGCCTTATGTCCCTTCAACATTGCTATTCATCTTGTCTTATTTTGGGCACCGCAATGGACTGATTATCCCATATATAATATCAACTCTAAAGATTAAGAGAATAGAGGGTCTCCCTTCCATAGATTCGATTGGGATTGATTCTCAGGATTGAACCCTTATTAGATGCTTGACTACCGACACCTGTCAAAATCTTCGGCTTGCACGACGCCTCCTTCCATTTGCTTCAGCTTTGAAAGAAAAGAATGGGCGCAACACTTTATTCTTTTCTACCGCGTTAACTATGAGAAAATTGAAGAAGGTGGTAAGGCTGCTCAAGGTGTTGATCCTGCTGCTTAGTTTGTTGTTTATTTTATTTTTTCAGTCTTTTTAATTTAAGTTTTTTTTTTTCGTTGTGTGAGGTTGGCCATATTTGTTCTTCGATTTTCAGTTAATGAATGAATGTTTTTTTTATTACACTTGTTTAAACTTTATTATGTAAATGACGCAGCACACAAATTAATTAAAGGACTGGCGATTCATATAAATTATCAAACATTTTTGGTACAAACCCTAGATTATACGTTAAACACATTTAATATTGATTAGATTTGACTGAAGAAATTTATGAAAAAAACACACTTTTTTAAAATCACATTCAATTTCAATTCTTATTTCCACTCTTTGAGTATATGAAAAGTTATTCAGTTCCATCAATTTCTAAGTAAAAGTTTGGACTAAACAAAAAAAAAATTATTGGAGCCAATTACTTTTCATAAAACTCATTAAAAATGCATTTTCTACACTTGGATAATGAGCTGCAACAAATAAATAATACGGCTACAACAGAAAGTCACTTCAAATTGAGCATTGAAACAAAATAATATGAACGTTGTTTTTGACGCTTCAATTGACTCTTTTAATGTCCACTTCTTTAACTGTACAAGTCCTATTATCCAAGCACTACTTGGACAAAGTACTAAACATGATCATACGTTGGATAGCTTAACAAATACATTGATGAATAGATTCTCATCTAATAGTCTTCATAAATTGAACAAAGGTATAAAAATAAGCTTCAAATTATACTTAAAAATAGGAGGAGAAAATCTAAAATAGAGCTAGTAAGAAAGAATGGAGGGAACATTATTCAACATCGTATAAAAAAACGGAAAAAACTCAAAAATATCCCTGAACTATCTGAAATAGCTCAAAAATGCCCCTCGTTAGATTTTTGGCTCAAAAATACCCCTCCGTTAAATATTTGGCTCAAAAATACCCCTCCCTCTAACGAAATTCAAAAAAGGATCAAAAATACCCCTGAACTATCTGAAATGACTCAAAAATACCCCTCTATTAAATATTTTGCTCAAAAATACCCCTTCCCTTAACGAAATTCTACCAAGCATGGCACCTAGATAAAAAAAAAAACTACGTGACTATGCCACATTACCATTCACATGTAAAATGTTAGTATTTTTTAATTATATGACATTCTTTTCTTCTTTATTTTTATTTTTATTTAAAAACGTCAGTGAAACGGACAAAACGTTCACGGCTTTTTAATTTTTAATCAAAGTAGACAAACGGTGGTTACATAATATTTTTTTTGAAACAATTTATTAAATGTAACATCGCTATTATCAAATTCCTTTGATCATCTAAAAAACAAGTTTTTTTCTGTTAATAGGTTTAAAAGTGTGAAACCCAACAAAAGTCTTATTAAACTAATAAACCCATTAATTATTAGGCCAGTATAAAATTTAAAATTAAGATTTACTCGTAAAAGTAACAAATTTCAAACTAAACTTTAAATTAGTTACTCAAAAGATGTGTTTGGCTTTGTTAGCTTTTACTCAAAATGTTTATGTTAAAATTATTTAATAGATACCTCCTCTAATCTAAAATTAATGAATCTTTGAATGTGGCACACATCTTTAAAAAGTTAATGAATGACATAATTAAAGAATAATTTATCAATATTAAGTATCATTTTACTTCTTTTCAAACTTGTTCTAAAAATAATAAGATTATTCATCAAAACTGAATTTAGAAAAATGAATTCATTTCGAATGATTAAACAAGTGTTAAAAGGAATTCATTTTTTTTGAAAAAGAATTTGCATGTAGTAAATTCAACTCAATTATTAGTACATCAACATTTGCTAGCTTAAAAGTTAAAATTTTAACTCCTCCTCCGAGTCAACATCAGATCAAGATCAAGTTGTCCCTCATCCCAAACGACAATAACAAGATGCTAATGAAGTAATTAGCAAAAGATTGATTTTTTGTCTTTTCCGTTTCACTGCTTTGCAAAAAAATAAAAATAAAGAAGAAAAGAATGTCATATAATTAAAAAATACTAACATTTTACACGTGCATGGTAATGTAGCATAGTCACGTGGTTTTTTTTTTTTTATCTAGGTGGCATGCTTGGTGGAATTTCATTAAAGGGAGGGGTATTTTTGAGACAAATATTAACAGAGGAATATTTTTGAGCCATTTCAGATAGTTCAGGGGTATTTTTGATCCTTTTCCGAATTTTGTTAGAGGAAGGGGTATTTTTGAGCCAAAAATCTAACGAGGGGCATTTTTGAGCTATTTCAGATAGTTCAAGGGTATTTTTGAGTCTTTTCCGTAAAAAAATTAACTATTTACATAATATAGTGCTAATTCATACTGCAAATATATGTGTTAAATAAAGCTCAAATCGTCCATGCTAACATTCACTAAAATAATCACAAAACGTATTGTAGAGATGTCACTACACATGAACAATTTAATTATTTACATTGTGATAAATTTAGTGAAACCACAAACGTTTATAAAATTTACAATACGTTTACGCATGTCCATGCTTTATTCGGTAATTATAAGTAATGAATAAAAGTATACAACAAATTTTGATGGGTGGAACAATACCACTATGCATCACAAAATAATATTGATTGCAACAACTCCAAAAGTTAACACTAAAAATACTTCACTATTATTTATACCTAATGGTCCATATTACTAAAAATAAATAAAAAATAATGAATTGCACATGAATGTAATAAATTAATAAAGCCGATGGGATGTTATTTGTGGCATAATCCTAACTTTTACATTACACTTCAACAATTTGTTTCCTAAGTAGATTTTTTTTCCATATTAATAAAAAACTCTAAAAATTATCTATATACACAAGTTAAAGTTACATAATTACATTAAAATCTCAAATTGGTAAAGTATTTACACAAATCCCAAAATAATTACAAAAATCCCCTTATTTGGTAATTTCTCTCTCCTTAATATTATATATCCAAAAAAGGCCACATTTTCCTCCCTCTTTTTCTCTCCCATTACAAATCAGTTTATCTTCCATTATTCAATCCATTTTTTACGCCTAAAATCAAGCAATCGTACTTTTAGAGTTTACCGTTGCAAGTTTTCAAACATTAATTGAACTTATTGATTTCATTCATTAATTTATTTTTTTTAACTTCACCAATCAGAAAATTATGGACTTGTTTGAGAAAACAAAAGGCAAAAAAAAAATGGTGACAAATTATCAGAAGTTTCGAAAAATCTCAATTGGGTCATCATCATCAGGAGAGCACAATAGGGTGGAACATGCCACGAAAAATAAATCTCCTGAACAGAGCACAATGGAGTTTATTCAAATAATTGAATCAATAAAATCACTTACTCAATCTTCTGTATGAATCTAAATCCTAATTATTTGATTATTTAATGTTTGTTTATATTATTCTCTTTCTAAAAAGAAATGATCTTGCTCCGTTTTATATTTTTTAATACTCTTTCAAAGATTCTATTTTATAATATCAAATTCTTCCAATATTTTTGGATCTAACTTTATGTTTCAAAGATTCTATTTTATATGTTTCAATATTTTGTCTAACTTTATGTTTATTTTTTGTTGAAACAGGCTAACTTTGTGGTTGCAAAGATAACTGCAATTTGTACACCGAGGCTACTCAAAAGAATAAGTGATTTGCTACAATGGAAAAAAATTACTTGTCATCGCGTCCAAAGATGCAGATTTTATACATTATACATTACTTTATTTAACACACTTATGTATAGTATAAATTTTTTATATATAAAAGAGACTGTTTTTGTATTTGGTCAAATTATACAATTATAATCTATGAATTTTGTATAAGGTTACATTATACATTCTGACAAATAATGTTAATATTTTATATGTATGGTGTAATATTATACATTCTTAAAGTTTTTATTTGAAAGCATAAGATATAATATATCAGGCATTATACATTAGTTATTTTGGAAGACTAATGTATAATATAAGTCTAATGATATATATTTTCAATATGTTATAAATTAGAAGTTCTTATTACATTAGTTGTGTTAAAAAGTCTTATTTTTAATACTTTTTCATTATACCTTCTGTCAAGCTTATAGGTCATACATGTTTAAAGTGAAAAATTTAGATGTGTAATATGACATTATACATTACTGTAGTTTATTTTAAAATGTATAAGTTGCTCTTATACTTATTTTAATGTATAATATAAGTCTGAATATATATATTTTAATATTTTATACATTAAAGGTCCTTATAAGATGCATTTTATGCTTTATGTGGTATTATACTGTTAGAAAAATTTATTTTTTGTATAAATTTTCATTATACCTTCTGTCAAGATATATAAGTCATACATGTTTAAGGTGAAAAATTTAGATGTGTAGTATGACATTATACATTACCGTAGTTTATTTTTTAAATGTATAAGTTGCCCTAATACATGTGAAATTGTTGTGTATTTTACTTCCATTTTTTGACGAACTTCGTCAATATTCAATTCCATCGCGATCGTAGCAATCAATTTCAAAAAGCTAATACTTTTCGAAATAATAATTGCATCACTTTCATGAAATTGATAAATGATTTTCAACTCCCAAATTCTGAAATGACGCAACAATATGGGGATGCTCATACTTTTTTTCCGAGAATTGAAGAAAGGCGAAGACGTTTTTTTTTTCAAAAATGTCATTAAAAATGAGAAAAACTAACAATGATGTTTAAGAGTTTTTTTGAATTTAAATTTCAGTTATTATATTTAATCATACAAAACATAATTATAGATAATTAATGGCTTTATTTAAGGGAATGAAAGATTTCATTTGATTACTCTTTCCATGAATGTAGGAGATTATGTTTTATCATCTTACCTTAAATATAGGATTAACTGATTTATCATACATTCGATTTATGTATGATGGGCAACCGAATGTATGAGTATATTTATAAAATTTGGGAGAGAGAAAACTAGAGGGAATTTTATTTAATTAGTTCCAATAGGTAGGAAATTTATGTTGTTTATACTAAAAAACTTCACCAAAATTCTAATTTATATTTCAGGCCCAAGAAATGGGCCATGAAAACTTTTAACATGCACATCAAATTATGCCTAACATGAGGACAATTGTAACAATTTCTTTAATAGGAACGGACCTGAATTTGAGGGTGTCAAAACAGGGTTACAAAAGAAATGGGTCCGAAGAACTCGTTCCACGTTTTTCAGCAACGGATTCTAAAACAAAACAAAATATAAAATGGGAAGATGAAAAAACCAAGGGGAATGAGAAAGTGGGGGATAAGAAAAGATCATGTCAGCCTATTATTAAGTGAGTGGGGGACTTTTATCAAAACCGGATGATTTTCAATTAGGGAGGATAGTTTGAGTATAAAAAGATGTGAAATGACATTATCGCCCTTTCTTGTCACTTTAATTATCAAAAAATCGGCCAAAAAGTGAAGCCTTTATTTCATTTTTATATTTTTTTAGATTTAGATAGTAGAAGTGACACTTAAAGAGTTGAAAAGTTTGTGACTTTAAGGGTGTGTTTGGTATGAAGGAAAATGTTTTTCATGAAAAATATTTTCCAAGAAAATGTTTTTCTGGAAAATAAGTTGATTTTTTATTTGTTTTCTTATGTTTGGTTGCTGGATGAAAAATATTTCCCAAAAAATATTTTCTAATATTTCGTTGGTGAATGAAAAAATATTTTTCAAAAAATACATTTTAATATTTAGTTAAAGCGTAAAATACATTTTAGAATCTTTTTTTAAAAAATTAAATTCTTTTTGGGAAGAGGGTTGACAAGTAGTAGGGGTGGGGTAAGAAAAAGTTTTGTTTTAATAATTTAAATTTTTTTTTTTTTAAGGTGTGGGGGAGGGGGCATGGGAGAGAGAGCTGGTAAAGGGGGAGGGTAGGGGTGTGGGTAAGAGAAAAGTTTGAATTTTTTAAGAAAATGTAGATATTGTTTTTAGAAGGGGGGCTGGTGGGAGTAGAGGGTAGAGGATGGACTAAGAAAAATTTTGAAATACTTTTTAAAATAATTTAACTTTGAGGTGGAGGTAGGGGTGGAGTGAGGGTGGGGTGGGGGTAGGGGTGGTGTCGGGATGATAGGGTATTGGGGGCGAAGGGTGGGGTAGATAATTTTGAAAATTGTATAAACATTTCAACTTTAAAGTGAAGTTGAAAGAGAGCTTTGAAAAATGTCTTCCTTACTTTTTGAAGGAAAGTTATTTACCTTAAATTTAAGAAAAATAAGTTGATTTGAAAAATATTTTTCAAAACATATAAGCCAATCAAACGAAAAACACACCCTAATTCAAAGCAAATTCTGACAAATAAAATGAAAGAGCGAGTGAGTATAAATATAATATGAGATGTGCAGCTGGCATTGGCGATGGAACACTGTGGTTCAAACAATATGTGGTCAAACAGAAAAACCTCAAACTGATCTTCTTTTGATCACCTTGAATGTGTTGGGGACAATGCTAAAATTGTTGGGTTCAATTAGTGTGAATAAAAAATGAAGGGACTTAAATTAAGTAAAAAACATATTGTTTTGAAAAAGAAGTGACTATTCGAATAGTTGTGTCTGTTAAAAAAAATACAATATTTTGAATGAACAGACATGACTCTTCCAAAGAATACACCTTTTCGGATAAATCATTACCACCTTTCGAAACACTTTATGACTATATAAATATGCATTTTTTCCACAAGTTTAGTATGAAAAGAAAAATTTCTATATAAGAAAAATATTCTATTATTTTTAAAAACTCTGTGTGATCATCTCCTATTGAATGTGTTCGAAGAAAATCAGAAAATTTGAGGTACCGCTACATTCTGGTTGTGAAGCCATTTTATCCTGGGAGGAAAATTCTACAAACTCGGGTACTTGAGGAAAATTATTTTCCTAAGAACACTCCGTGAATTCGAAGAACTTGGCTTTTTCTGCTTCATCTATTTTTTCTTTAAGAAAAAATAAAAATAACACACTTCTTTGATAAGTCAATTTTGATCTTGTGTTGAACGTTTTGAAAAAAACTTTGTAAGTGTTCTTGAAAAATTTTAAATTTATGTTGAAGTTTAGTGAACTAACATACAGATTTTGTGTATCAAAACAATAAAAATTTCAATAACAATATTAGATGATAAGAAATTGGAACAAAGTAATAAAGAAAACGTTACTGGTGAAGCTTTAGAAATAAATAGTAGCTATTTATTGGTTTCCCCTTGGTGTTTTTTGTGCTAAGTGAAATAAGGCCTTTTTATAGGCTTATGAATGGGTGTTTCGCTTGACGAATGTCAAGCTGTGAGCATGTTTTCATTTAATTCATAATTACACTTCTTATTTGGCTTTCCATATTCCACTTCTAACAATTTCTTTTTGAAATATTCTGTCCCATTTATGTGATATTTTAATTTCCGAGAGTGAAACTATTGAACTTTGACCATACATTTGATAATGAACTCTTCAAGTTCCTTAAAGTAAAATTTTCATATTTGAAAATCTCATAAAAAAAATATACTAGAAAATACCATTATTGACAACAGCAACAACAACGTATAGAGTGTATTCCCACCTAATGGTTCTGGCAAAATGTACGCAGTTTATACCATTTTCTTTGAAGAAGTAGAGTGGTGGTTTCCGACAATTCAAAAAATTTAAAAATAATACATAAAAAAGTAATTATTAACGATAAACTAATTTAAATGTCGAAAATCTGAAAAAGAACATATAAATTGAGATGAAGGGAGTAATATTTGCCTACAGGATGCGCTGTGAATTTGATGGAGCTAACCAAAACCCAACTAATTTTATACATTTTAATTTAGAATTTAAGTTTTATGCATAATCAGTTTACTTAATATTTTAAACTATGATAAACTTGATCTATTGTAGATTATTCAATTTTTTCTTTTCTAATATTATGTAAGAAATTCAATGACTTGTAATATCAGGTCAAGTTTACGGTGCACAATACATAAACGCGTTAGTTTATTGGAGTTTTAGATTTAGTAGATGTCCATGTCCATGAGCGGCACACTATTAATTCTATTCCCAGCGAAGAATCTGTGCGTTCTACAACTCCCCGAAGGCGGATAATTTTTAGAAGTTTTTTTATCTTCAAAAAGGTTGGTGGCGAATTTAAATGATATTTATTGGTGGTAAATAATTAAAATATACTTTTATTATAAAATATAAAAGAATAAAGAAGAAGAATAGGAGAATAGAAAGTAATTGTTATTTCTCTTGAGAGTTTCTTGAGGGTGAATTACAATGAAGGAACCCTTTATTTATAGAGAAAAATACTTATAGTTTCTCTCTAAAAATAGATACTGCATATCCTAATAAATATCAAATATATCTTGAGAGATCTCATATAGACATTTATTATAATGTAAATACATTCATAACACTCCTCCTTGAATGTCTAATTGATAGATAATGTGCCTCGTTAAAACTTTATTAAAAAAAATCCAGTCGAAAAAAAGACTATTGAAGGAAAAAGAATACACATCTCTAACAATACGCATATAGGTTATCTCATTAAAAACCTTACAAGGAAAACCCATTGGGACAAGATCTCGTAAGGAAAAAAGAGTACAACGCGACATTTTATACTTACCAAAATGCATCATTTTATGTCAATTAATAAATGTTTTTACGTTAACATGCTTAAATAAACGTAGAATTCGATTCCTCTTAATCTCTCACGATATTGCGCCAATATTGTATCAAAGATATCGTTAATGATATATCACTTTGTATCGGTTCACAATGCGACATAACATTTTGAGATCTCACAACTTCATTATTTTCAGGTACCTTAACCTCTCATAGGATTTCATGAAGTGTTATGTCGTAGGCCGAGAACATTGCCTTTTTATTATGATTATTTTCTCCTTATTCTTTACAATGACTATTTCATTCGGAATCGATTGGTCTACCACACTTCACGCATGCATAGATTTTGTCCTTTATGAATGCAAAATAGGAGCACTTGCAGCTTAAATATAAGATGCGTTTGATATTTGACTTGAATTATCTTTTGAATGAGGATCTAATGATAATTCTTAATATATTTCATAGCTGCTTATAATCTCCCCTTATGTTAGGAAAACTAACATACATCCTCCATATTTTTTGAGGAATCCATCTTTGTACATTATGGTATATTCATTAATCGTATATCGCATATCAAAACTATTAAATGGAATAGTTGGTTCCTGACCTTGAACCAATTGGGAGGAAAAAAATAATCATAATTTATTGATCTAATGCATACAAGTGCTATTGTACGCAATATATCATATTCCACAACACATGAAGTTTTGTTCCCATTAGCAATGATTTAGCTATTTATCAAAGACATTCAATGTCAAATCAGCATTATCAAGATGAATTTTCTTCATTACATAATCTGAAAATTATTCTCTTAACTCAATTTATATTGATCAAACAATTTATATTGATCAAACAACTTTATGAATGTCAAACTGCAAGTTGAAAATAGACGTACACGTGATCATCTTATATCAATGCATCTTAATAGATAACATGGCGGGTGAACGGGCCCTTATTCACCTTTTATACTTTTCAGATTTTGAGGGATTAAATCCCAACATTAGTTGGTTCAACCAACTTATTATGAGAACAAGCAACATAAACAATTCTTGAAGAATCTTCTATTTCTTCAACATATGTCTAATACTCAATATGCACATTTTCGGAATGTTGCAATCGTTCATATCAATTTATGAACTTTTATACTAGTAAACTCCAAGTTTATAATGACATATGTTTTTTTGCTTAAGTAAATTTCAGATTTACTATTACATGAATAAATTCCAGATTTACTGCTTTAAAAGTATATTTCAAAATAACTCTTCTCAGTTATTCAACCTCTTTTGGAGATAAGTTGTGATAGCAGCACAATCAAGTGCACATTTGCTTTAATAAGCTTCTCATTTTCCTGGAATGGAATATAATTGTGCCTAAAGCCTATCAAATTCTGACAGCTCATAACCTCTTTCATGATATTGCTACTTCAGGAGAATATCGAGGCATACATATCTTTCAAAGTATATCATATATTGCTACAACATTTACTTCAAGAATGGAGCAATTTGTACTTTCATACTTATCATATATTGCTACCACATTCACTCCTTGGAATGGAGCATATTCAATGGGACATGTCTCATCACTTTTGACAAACACCCATTATTTTACCTTAGCCATCTTAAGATCATCAATATGGTGTATTAAGATTCAGACTGAATATCTTATCCATATAAAGGTGTCTTAGGCATAAATCGATGAGACTTGAACCCAACATCTTATCATCATGGTGCATTGAACTGTTAACCCAGTATCTTACCTTTAGGGATCGTTTGGTAGAGTGTATAAGAATAATGCAAAAATATGGTGTATTAGTAACGCTTGTGTTAGTTATGCTTGTATTTTTCTTATGCAGTGTTTGGTTCGATGTATTAAAAAAACATGAATTACATAATTTCTAAAAATTTTTTTTATTTTTTTACATAACACCCTCAATATATATGTTGGAAAGGATGCGGAATTTTTTTTGAGGGGTAATAGGGTCTTTAAGCATGTTAATGCATGCATTATATCCATTGCATTAATAATGCCATGAATTTTGAGGTATTAGTAATACATACCTCAATACACAATAGAGTGTACATTAGTTATACATAGAGTAAAAAGGTATACCAAACAAGGTACTACTAATACACATTAAACTAATGTATGCATTAACATTTCAATACACTCTACCAAACGACCCCTTAATGAGATGAGACTTAAATTCATCATCATATTTTTTAACAATATTGTTCTTCATGAACAAATTTAAAGAATAAGTGGTTTCAAACCAATTATTTTTCCTCAAATCCGACAATAATTATATCATTAGCAGCAAAAGACAAATAACATAAGGAATTACTAACCTTGAAATTACTTTTAGATTTATAATTTCACTTTGTTTTGTTTCGCAGAGTCTCGTAGAATAAAGAAGAAAAATAGAGAGAGTAATTGCTATCTTTCTTGAGGGTGAATTACAACGAAGGAAACTCCTTTATTTATAGGGAAAAGATAGATACTTCATATCCTAATAGATATCAAATAAATCTTGATGTTATATAAACATTCATAACAGCTTTTATTTTATTAAAACACAATAAATGTGTTTAAACACTATTTCGATTTAAAGACACCTAAAATAAGTTAATCCAAATATATGTCTATGTATCAAAATTTTGTTAGACCCGTTTAAGGGTCTATTATAATGGACTTTGTATACACCAAACTCATTTTTTGCCAGAACGCGGAATGTAAAGCTCGAATGAATTTTCCTAGGGGCAATCAGCCACGAACATGAGCTACTGTTTACGTTTGAATGAAAGGTATTTCAGAAAAGTTTATTTGATGAAGAGCGAAACTGGTAGTCCTAGTTATTTGTTTCCAAATGCATCAATCAGTAGGCTGTTGATGAGAACCCACATTCAATGATTTTTCAGAAAAAGTATTGTTTAACTCGTTCAAATCCAAAGTTGCAATCCTCAGATGCAAGCTGCTCCTAAAGAGTTCAACCAATTGAAATGTTCTCGAACCAAACAAGTTGACAACTAGAAATAGTTCTCCAGTTGAAATGTTTTGCATCTGTCCAAACATTCACTTCAGTTATACATAAATCTTTATCTAGCAGTTGAAAGGCAAAATGATTGCCCCCAGCTACATGGGATCATCAGTCTTACTACAATGACTAAGAGTTTGCGAAACTTGAACAGGAATTACATCACTGGAAACATAGTAGAAGATGAACAATCCAACATGAGAGCAAACTCTTCAAGATACAAATTATAGTAGCTAGTTCACTGGATTTGGTACTATCAATTAATTGTTCCATCCTTCCCCTTCCCACTCTTCCTTCACCATAGGAGGAACAATGGGTAACCACATCACCAAGTATGCCTCTCCGCATGCCTGCAGCCAAGTAGACAGGTTTTAACCGAATTGTCATCATAGTTGAACCTACAATCTGTTATAATTGTCAAAATCTAACAGTAAACTGGAGGCTCAAAGTGAAGTCCAAGCACTCGACTTTATGGAATGAAGATCCACTCAACAACACCTCAAATATGAACCTCCGACCTTAAAGCTCAAGGCCTGATCCACTGGACTTAGCTCGCAGCATGCCACAAAAATGCAGGTCTAAACTGGCATCATTATGTTCAAATACATTTTTTTGTGACAAATTCAAAAATATTTTTGTTCATTTCCCACAGCCAAAGCAGACATGCAGAACTGAACAAGTCCAAACATTTGATTACCAGCAGAAATCATTTTGCAGGAGATGACTCTCACCATAGAGAGTTGTTAGCAGCATACATACACAAAGCGAACTGTGCAGCTGCACATGGAAGCAGAATTGGCAGTCCGGGAAAGGATGTCACTAAAGTTTCATCTCAAATTTCACCTCGTAAATCCACAATACGGAACACCACAAATATCTCTTTTTAGAAATCTCTAAGACAATATCGCGTTCTCATAGTCTCTCTATAAACTGCGCTTATGCTCAAAATGAACTTGTTTTGTTCAAGTATCTGGAATTCAAAACCCCATCATGATTGATCAATTATATTTTGATGCGAAAACTGCTATCACAAAACATCAGCAGCGCCTGTGTCGGGATATTTTATCAATTCCTACAAGCAACATATACATTAAAAACTGTTCACTTAGCCTGTAGGTCATTTCTTGCCTTTCAGAGGTATAACAATTACCAGGAAAAAAAAGTTAAAAAACCTTTCTGCTGGAAAATTTATGGAGAACTACGAACAAGCATTATGACCTATGCTGCTTAGACACTCCAAAAATGTTGTTGTACCCATGCCCGATCCTTAAAAAATGCACTGCTTTTGGAAGATTCGACACTCCCTTGATGACATTTTTGAAGAACGTGACCAACATAGATTATGACTCCAACTAGATTTTTATGCTGATTCTTGTTGAAAATTGGAAAATGATGCCACTTTAAATGTAAAATAGAGTATTGCTAACGTACAATATTCAGGTAAGCTATGTAGGAAAGAAAATGTGCACCGGGCTGCCCTTTTTTATCTAGGAAAGAAAACGTAGGAGACTGCTTATTTGGACTCTGTTGGAGTTTTGTACTCTTTTTGTACCATCTTGGTACTCTTTCAATAAAAATTTACCTTAACAAAAATGTGCTATGAGACATGCAGCCTTTTGGTCACAAGTTATTAACACCATATGATTCAAAACATAACTTTGTACGTGCAAGTTGACCAACTCCTAGTACTGTCTTTTATTTAGGTTTTCACAACACTTTAGGCCTCTTTCTCTGTAAAAGATGGATGTATTATATGTATTCTTTTAAAGTGTTCTATATGTATTCCTTCACCCTTCTCCGGAGGTGGTTTGCTCCACACTGAAGTCTGAACTACCTCACATTAAGTGTTCAAACAACAAACTCTCTCAAGAAAAAATAAATAAAAAGAGAGGTCAACAAGGCCACTTATTGATTTTCAAGCTTAGCTCAAATATACTTACAGTTCTTTTTCCATACAAATTACTGAGGGAACGCTATCATTCCTAAACAAAGCAGTATTGGTAGAAGGATAAACCTCGAAGATACACTTTTAAGAGTTCCATAAAGCACAAGTATCTCAATCAATGGCCTACCAAAGTTCAGCAAAAGCTGGCATTCCCATTTTGTGCTTCATCATACAAATACTGCATGCATCAAGTAGCATGTATCACACAGATGCAGTAAAACAATAAGCAAATGAAATAAGGGTAAGGCATCAAAAGACCTGAGAACATCTCATAGATTTCAGTAAGTCATGATTTGCCAAATCCAACAGCAGCCTTCTTTATTTTTCGTGTATTTATGCTTTCAGGGGTTGGCAGACCAGTCCTATCTTCATATTTCTTTTCCAGCGCCTGTAAAATCCAGTTACAAAGATAAGCAACAAAACACTTGGTTTCTAGGTGTAAAACCTGCTAGATGTCTATCTCCCAACTTTAACAATAATCCACTAACCACTAAATCTTCACGGATGGTGTCCAGGACTTCGTCAGTCATTTTGTCAAAGAAAAGAACTCCCTGCACATTACTGGCTTAAGTTAAAAAGAAATGTCCAATGGGAACTAAGTCTTTTATTTAAAGCAAACTGTGTATTCATGTGCTTTCTGATGAACATTCATTTAAAGACTACATACACACTATTACAGTAATACTCAACCAGCAGCACTGTTGAGTAGTCCAATAAAAAGAATCAGACCCGGGAAGACTTCTGAACTCAAGCCTTTCCAGTTCTTACTCTTTTTATTAAATCGCGCAACATACAGTTACTGCAGCTGGAAACACTTGTAAAACATTTTGTCTGAACAAAAGTAAATGCAAAGGGAAATGTATGAGCGGAAGAGTCTGCGAATCCCAAACAACAACAATTTTTGCGAAAGTACAGTTTAACACAGCTCATGCATTTATAGAAATGAAAAAGCACCTGTAGGTGATCAAATTCATGCTGGAAGACTCGTGCTGGAAGTGCAGACAAGCTTATCTCAAACCTTGCACCATTAATGTCCTGTGCATCAACCTTAACTGAGTCTGGTCTCTGCAAACACACAACATAACCAAATTATCTAGTGAGTAATAATTTAGGAAGTCAAAAAACTTCAGAATCCAAATAGCAGATGCAGGTTCCTATACGCTAAAGCAGTTAGCCAACAAAGATTTACCATGTAAAAGGCAAACTATTTTGGGATTGCATTTCTACTTCAGATATTTTTTACACTGTTTGAACAAGTCACCCAAACCAAGCAGCTATATTGTGTACTCTTTAACGAGCTGGGAAAAAAATACGCTGTATAAGTTGGAAGTTCCATGTTGAATAGGGATACAGTTGCAAACTAGAAGATTAGGATAACTTTTGGCTTTAAGTTCTTGAGATGCTGTCTACTTTATTGGATAGACACATGCCTAAAGCACACAACAAAATTGACCATTAGTAGAAATGTTTGAAATTGAGTGACTGATCACAGGACTTTGAAGGATCGAGAAAGTTAGATACATGTAGCTTTAACTGCTATATCACATCTGCATTTCCCCAAAGCAATAGAAGCTGCAGGTTTCTGTAAAACTTAGACAAGCTCACTAAAGCAACTTTTCCCGAAGCAGGAGACAGCTGGTGGTGTACCAATTCAACAACATACATGCTAGGAAAACCCCTCATAAGGTTGGAATGTGGCAACCGAACCGTCCTTTCAGATACTTACTATTAACCCATCATGTCATGAGCTGGTAATATGGTATCATGCATCAAGCAAATTGGGTTCGGCTATATAAATTACCATTGACTATGTCACTTCATTAAAGCTCACCTTATGCCAATATTACACAAGATACGAAATAAAATGTACTACGAGCTCGAAACATTTTCTAAAAATTTTCATTTAAGATACACACACACAAACATATATTCTTCAGTAAGAAGCAACTACATTGAAGCTTCATTAGAGATTCTAAGAGATGAAAAACATCACCCCCCCCCCCCCCCCCCCCCCCAATTCTGTCACTATCACACACACACAGTGAGGCAGTAGACTGACTTGAGGTTAAACAAAGAATGGTTAATAGGTTCAAGTACCTCAACATCACCATATATCATTGGAAAAGATAAGCAACCTTCTTCATAAGGTATAATCCTCCTAGAATATCTACTAACACGTGGATTGACGAGAACAATCTCCTCTCCTTCTCCCCGTTCACCAGCTGCATTAAATACCATTAGTTGAACATTCACTCCAACTTGTGGTGCAGATAGCCCAATACCATCAGTTCTGCATAAAACAAAGTAAGCATCCTTTACAGTACTTTGAATTGCAAGCTTTTCTTATACAAAAACAACAACATACCCAGTATCAAGCTTTTCTTATAAACTAAAACAAAAAAATTATTTACTGTCTACTAACTAAGACATCAATAATTAAGCTTAGTAATTCAAAAAATCAACCAATTAGTAGGTAGCCATGCGTTTCCTTGCCATTCGTCCATACTAATAGTTGTAATATTGCTCTTGTAGTTTCGGGTCCTTCGATTTTTTGTTATTATTTGTTGTCTTGTACTTTGATTATCACATTATTTTGTTGTAGCTACTGTTCTGTTAACTATCTAATATTTTTGTTCCATCTGCTATATCCTGTACTTCATTTTCTGGACTGCTTTGGACTATTTCTTCCTTGTGCTGAGGGTCTATCGAAAACAGTCTCTACCTCTAACATAAGAGGTGTACACTCTACCCTCCCAAAACCCCAGTTTTTGGGACTATACTGGATATGTTGTTCTTGTCGTAATCAATTACACCTCAATTCCAAACTAGTCGGATTTCATCATACTAAATCCGCATCGCCCTTTCTATCTTTATTTTATTTTCAACATAATTAGACTATTTTACGCTGGTCATCCACCAACCATAACCTCCTCCTGTATCGGGTTCGACCAGTCATGCTTAGCGAAGCTCACATCGATTAAGTTATCTAGCAAATTAATTGAACAGCTAATTTTTGTAGTAAAATAATTAATCAAAAGGATAACTAATATAACTCACTTGTACATAATATCGAACATTTCATCAACTAACTTCTTCAAATTATCATCAAATTTGCCAATCCTCTTATTCTTTGCTCTCAATACCGGGTCTGGATATTCTATAATTTTCAATGGAACCTCAAAACTCAAATCAACAGCTACAACACCAAAAAAAAAAAAAAAAAAAAATCAATTCGCAATAAATAAATTCTTAAAAAAAGTGAATACAAATAGATTAGTTACGAATACTCACGAGTGGCCAATTCGTCTCCTTTAGTTTTGGAAGATAAAGCTCGTCTAGCGTGAGCGTAAACAGCTAATTTTGGAGGTTTATTGGTGGTTGCTGGGGATAAAAAGGAATTAGCTGATTTATATGTATGAAGAGTGTAGTTTATAGGGGAAAGAGATGTGGTCCGAGTCAGCAGAGCTCGAGCGAAGGAAGAAGATGACCAAAGTGCGGCACCCATTGCTATTGCCATTGTTTGACGATAAAAACTTCAAGTGAGAGTGTTTTCACTTTTTTTTCAATTTTAACTCTAACTTTATATTTTAAATTTTTTTAAAAAAAAAAAGTAAAAAAAAGAAACTTTAAGAAAGACACATCAAACACAACTTCAATTTTTTTAAAAAATAATTTTTATAGTCAAAGGCCTACTTAATAGGTGACATATTTCTTTTCAAGTTAGACAATTAACTATAAATATTTTATTTGTAAAAAAACTTATTGTTTCGATTGAAAAGAAATTATATATAATGTTGACAGTCTCATCATTCACGTAATATTTTTGTCCATCGATTGATCACACGAATACGCATTCAGTCAACGCATAACGAATGAAAAAAGCGTTTATCCTATGGATTCTCTTCCTCAAGAAAAATGTCTATCAATTATCCCTACGGTCAAAGTCTCCACTTTTCACACCTCTTTGCTAAGAGATGCACCATGTTGATAGCAATCGGCAAAGATCTTTTTATACACGTCCTCGAGGAAGCATTCATGACAATCATCACTACTTTCTCCTAGGCTGGGCATTTTTTTTTTTGTTTGATAGTTTAATATCGATTTGATTTTTTGATTTTCGGATTGACAAAAATGACAACCGTAACCAAATCGAAATAAATTCGGTTCGATTCAATTTCTACAAATTCGATTTGGTTATTTTGAATTTTTATTTCGATTTTGAAAATTAAAGTAGTGAACCTCTCTTTGTTATGACTGGACATTTAAAATTAATGATTTAAAAAAAAACAAATTTTTTCAAACCTATTTTTTATTGTCAGATATAAATAACTCAATATGAATGAAACTAAATGATATAACTATGAGTTTAACATAATATATAACTTCATTATGCATAAGTTTGCATAAACAGTCGAAACTCGAAAGAGTGGTCACTGCTGGAAAGACCACAGTCGGCACTGCAGGCTGCAACCCATAGTATTTCACAATCTTTAATATTATTTCAGATAATACAATCCTTATGAAATTTTTATATAGAGGTGCATTTTACTAAATTAATCTTATTAATGATACTTCAAAATTTTAAATTTATTTATACTACTATTTTATGTAGTTATTTAATGCTAAGGATAAAAAAAAATATATAATATAATTCTCTAGATTTCATAAAGTGAACAAGAAAATTCTAACAACTATTTTTAGTATGAGAGTTAAGTGATAAGAAAGGATATTATAAATAAAGTCTTCTATATGTCAGTATTATATCTCATAATAAAGTCTTCTATAATAAAGGCGTATGACAAGGTCCCTAGGAAGGTTCTTTGGAGATGCTTGGAGGCGAGGGGGTTCCGGTGGCGTATATCAGAGCGATTAAGGACATGTATGAGGGAGCGAAGACTCGGGTAAGGACTGTGGGAAGAGATTCTGAGCATTTTCCGGTCTTGACAGGGTTACACCAGGGATCAACTCTTAATCCATTTTTATTTGCTTTGGTGATGGATGTGTTAACACGGAGTATACAAGGCGAGGTGTCTTGGTGTTTGCTTTTCGCGAATGATATAGTTTTGACTGATGAGTCGCGACGAGGGATTAATGATAAGCTGGAGGTTTGGAGACAAACCCTGGAGTCTAAAGGTTTCAAGTTGAGTAGGACCAAGACGGAGTACTTGGAGTGCAAGTTTAGTGATTCGAGGCAAGAGGAGGTGGTGGAAGTGAAATTGGATTCTCAGGCGGTTTGTAAGAGGGATAATTTTAAGTATCTCGGGTCTACGATTCAGGGAAACGGCGAGATTAACGAGGATGTCTCTCACCGTATAGGGACAGGTTGGATAAAATGGAGGCTCACTTCGAGAATTTTATATGATAAGAAGGTGTCCCTCAAGCTGAAAGGCAAGTTTTATAGGTTGCAGTCTGGCCTGCTATGCTGTATGGAGCGGAGTATTGGCTGGTTAAGAATTCTCATATCCAAAAGCTGAAGGGTGGCGGAAATGAGGATGTTGCGTTGGATGTGTGAAGTCACAAGGGCTGACAGGGTTAGGAATAAAATTATTCGGAAAAAGGTTGGGGTGGCGTCAGTGGAGGATAAAATGGGGGAAGTGAGGTTGAGATGGTTTGATCATGTGATGAAGAAAGGCACGAATGCACCGGTTCGTAGGTGTGAGAGGTTGGCCTTGAAAGGTTTCAAGCGGGGAAGGGGTTGGCCGAAGAAATACTGAAGAGAAGTGATTAAACGTGACATAGAACAGTTACAGCCGATCAAGGACATGACCCTGGATAGAAAGTTATGCAGGAAAAGCATTAGAATAGAGGGCTAAGGGTGTGGATGAGTCGTAGTCAGTATTTAGGTGGACTTTATTGTCCTTTGTTTGGTAATGTACTATTCTTGTGGATGTTGTACCTATGTTATTTAATCGTAGCCTATGCATTTGATGCTTTTGTTTACTTTCTTTTTATCTTGAGCCGAGAGTTTATCGAAAACAGTCTCTTTACCTCTCTAGAGGTAGTGGTATGGACTGCGTACACTCTACCCTCCCCAGACCCCACTATGTGGGAATAAATTGGGTTTGTTGTTGTTGTATATCTCATAATATTACCACAAATTGCTAACAGGAAGTCTTCTTCTTCCCATTGTTAAAGGAAGCTATGGCTTTGAATTAACCAATACCATTTAGGCAACTTTAATTGACGTTTAGAGTCAACCAACAAAAAGCTTAATTAATTTTAGATTTGTTATAGCTTGTGGTTTATAATTCCCCTGTTAATTTATGGTACTTTGCATTCCTTTTTTCCTTTAGAAAAAAATATAGTATTAATGGCAAATGCAGTGTCATCATCCAACACCCTTTATCGATTGAACATCTTATTTTCCATTAACATTGCTTTAATTTGTGGTCTTTTTCCTTCTTGGCTTTCCTACGAAGGACACCCCATTATATTCGTATTTATTGAATGTTAATTGTAATGCAGTCAAAAATTTTGATAATAAAGTATTTTATTCAAACTATAAATAAGATTTAAAAATTCCTAAATATCTATTATTTAATACCCCATTATATTCACACTTATTGGATGTTACTAGTAATGGAATTCTGCAACTTTGACAGGAAATTAATAGGATTTTTGAGCAGTATCAAAATTGAAAAAATAACTTATTCTCAAATTTATTTTTGAAATCACAGGCTGATTCACAGTTTCAATTACAAGTTCGCATAAACCTATAAATTACAGTCTGAACACTCTCTTTCTCTACAAAGAAAACTATTATATTTGTACCGATAAAATTTACAATAATGGAGTATTTTTGAAGAATATCAAAGCTTAAAAGGTAGCTTTCTCTTAGAAGTATTTTTTGAAATATTGGTCAAACCTAAACTATTACTCTAAAATTGATAGAAGTAATTTTAAATAGATTAGTCAAACACAAATTACTATTTTTTTTTAAGAAAAAGCATTTAATACATTTTGAAATAAACAAACTTTTAAAGTTTGGTAAAATTGGCATTAACAAACTTTAAAATTGAACCACTCTGAAAATCCTCCCATTTTTTGGTAAGTGGTACTGGTAGTAAGTGTCTTGAGTAGTCGTAGTCCCAGTAGATGGATAGAAGATTGATTAAAAGTGCACTTGGAGTTCTAGAATTAGGTATAGTCATTTGTCATCCACACATAAATTTTATCAAGCAAAGACAGGAAGGGGACCAAAAAATAAAAAACATTTTGAGAAGTATGGTTTACACTAGATTAATGAATCTTTGTAACAAGACTAATTCCTAACAAATCTCACCCCTTTAAATGGTCCTCCCCCTTGGATAAGGCATCTATTATTAATTAATCATCCTATTCCCAACTATGCAAGCAAAGCTTGTCACTTCATTTCTAAAGTTCTTTGGAAGCAATACTACTCTCAACTCAACCCTTTTTTTTTGTGAACATAAATTTAATGGTGTAATTATAGGGATATAAAAATCCTAATTCATGCACGTAAAATGGACAGCTTGTTTAAAATTGCTTTTAAATTTTGATGATAAAGATTATTAAAACAAATAAGACCAACAATTCTGAGTAATGTATGATGCATTTTTAGACTAGAATCCAAAAGGGGAAAAGGAAAAAGGATAAAGAGAAAAGAGAAAAGAAAGTAGATGTGGGGATAAAGCAGCAAGAAGTGGGTAAAGGTCATTGAGAATCTGACACGTGGAACATCAGACTGTTGCCACATGTCATGGCAGAGCGGGTTTCAGCTCAAACTCTATATTTATGAAAAGAAAATGGCTTCCAGCCCGTTTCGATAAGTTGAAAAATAGTAGCTGAATTATTTTTTTTAAAATAATAATTTTAAGTATTTTTTTTATTAAAATATCTGAAATATTCTTATAAATATTAATAATATATAAAGTTGATTGTTATTAATTTTTACTGTTAAAATGATTCAAATTTAAATTAAAATATATTTAATATATATATAGATATATATTAAAAATATTTTCATGAATGACTATTAATTTGTGTACTAAAAAATTTTTTTTTTAAGAGTTTAAGTGTTGAATGTTTGTATTTGAAAAAGATAGTTATATATTAAATGATTATCTGTTTCTTCATGGTTATGTTAAGATTTAGTATCATTAAGGTGCAAGTAAAAGATTATTTGTTTCTTCATGGTTATGTTAATAATATTTATTTCAAATATTATTTTAATTTTCTTATATTCCATTGTTGAATTTATTGTGATATAATGATAAAATATTACATATTTGACATTATATAGTAATAGTAGAAAATGACACATCTATTCAAACGTTATAAGTATTTGTGTAAATTGGAGTTTGAAATTAGTAAAGATGGGCAAAAGAAATGTGAAGATTGAGAGGCAACGGTTGGTTATTTTTTAGGAAAATAAAAGTGTGCAATTTTGAAATATAAGCTATTTTTGCCTTTCTAGCTGTATACTAATTTTGTAATTTTGCCTTTCTAGTTGTGTACTTATTCCAAAATTGCAATCGTAGTGTTGTAAATTCTACTCTCGAACTCGAACTTGTCGGTGAAGAAACATTCTCCGAACTATCCATCACAAAAAAAAAAAAATACTCAGATGTTTGTCTAATAATTATTTCTTGGAGATGAAAAATAGGGTAATATCCGAGTTTCTGAGACGCAAGAATCTCTTAAAGAAATGTTCAAAAATTGTAACAAGAGATAAAAGGAAAGTCAGATGAGTGACAAATAGCTTAATACATTTTTCATTTGCACCAAAAAAATCATTTTAAAAATATTGAACCAAATTAAGTCGATTCGATATTTGGTATACACTTTTTCAAAATCAAAAAATGAATGGAAATATGAGAAAATCAAATAAAAGAATCGGATGTTGACCTAAGAGAGAGTTATGTAAATAAGTATTTAAAAGTATTTTTTTACTTTGCCATGGAATAAGTGAAAATTATAAGGGCAAAAAAGTCATTTACTTGGTCAATTGTGAATAGATTATAAGTTTGAAAAAAATAAGTAACAAATACCAACGTCTTGTTTTTAGCCTTTTTTAAGCAAAAATTGACTTTTTTTAAGCAATTTTTAAAATTGTCAAACACTCATAAAAGATCAAAATGACTTTTAAGCCATTTTGACGAACTTATAATTTCTTCCAAACACTTTCTTAGTTCATTTATAGCCTCCTAAAGCTATTTTCAGAATTCACTTAGAACTTCAACTCAGTCTTATATTTATTAATATCTAAAGTTATAAATATAAAATATATGTATCACACTCATAGTAACATGATAAAAAAAAATTAAAGAAGAATATGTAGCAGATGAATCTAACAAATTATTAAAAAAAGAGTTATAAGTCAAAAAAGAAAAATATTTTATATCCAAATTTTAACTAAATTTTCGCCATCTTCATTCATCACCCCTACCCCCTCCCCTACCCCGCGCCCTCATTGTCGTCATTTTTATTCATTGGCCGGAGTTATTTTTCCCATTTCAAGTTCAATGATGGCACAAAATTCCAACACAAAATCAATGAAAAATCATCTGAACAAGATCACAAAAGTACCAATCTTTAACACCAAAAATTGATAAATTATTAGAATTAAAGAATTGGTGTTTTCATCAAATAATCAAGAAAATAAATTGAATTGAAAAAAATAAGCTTTTAATAGTAGAGATAATACATCGAAACACTCCTAAACTTGTAGTCAAAACTTACTCTAGACCCTAGACTAATCGGGTAATTATTTACCCCCCTTAACAACTTTCAGGTGAATTTTTTTCCACCCTAATTGCTGATGTGGCAGCTTTTTAAAAAATCAGCGCGTTAATTGCTTAAAAAACATGAAAATGGTGGCTCCCACCTTTTAATTTTACAAGTTCTCTTTATATATATATATATATATATATATATATATATTAAATTAAAAAAAATCAAAAATCCACTTCCATCTTCATCTTCTTCATACCCCCCACCCCATTTCTTCATCTTCTTTATATCCTCCACCTCTATCCCACCCCGTTTTTTCATCTTCTTCATTTAGGCTAAATTCATCCTTTTTTCAAGAACACCATTACTAAGCTTCATTAATCCCTCCCTTCATTATTTTTTTTGTCTTTTATTTAATTTTTTCGAATAACTATATCCAATTTGTGATGATAAATAACTTATGACAATTTATCACTTGCTCGTCTTGTGCTTATTGGAGCATTTGAGAAGGTTTGAAATAATAATGTTAATGGTGAAAAAAATTAAAGGAGGAATCATTTTCATGGCAGATCGAAAAAAAGAAATGAATATTAGTATTATTACTGCTAAATCGTTTGGTAGATCTGAAATTATTGTGGATGGATTTAGGTTTTGTTCTACTTGCAATTGTTGATTTCTAAATGTTGATGGAGGAATCATGGCTTAATCTACATGAACAAGTTATATATCAACTTTTTGTTAAATTCGAATCAAGTTATTGATGAAAAATGGTGTTAATGGTGAAAAAGAAATTAAAGGAGGAGGAGAAAT
>NC_061112.1:152153412-152180797 GCF_002878395.1 Capsicum annuum | reverse complement strand
GAAGTAGGGTTTATATATATATATTAAAAATAATTATATA
This sequence comes from Capsicum annuum, assembly GCF_002878395.1. Lineage (NCBI taxonomy): Eukaryota > Viridiplantae > Streptophyta > Magnoliopsida > Solanales > Solanaceae > Capsicum > Capsicum annuum. The sequence goes on along the minus strand of NC_061112.1, from coordinate 152,180,757 downwards.
TATATATTTAAAATATAATATATATATATATATATATAAAGTAAAAAAAAATATTTTTGGCTTTTAAAAAAAATATATAAAAATAATATGTGTATTGGATTATTTTTTAAAAAAAATATAATTTCTTACGTGGCAATGACATGACACTGATTTGACAATGACGTGGGGCATGTGTACTTCACTCTCCGTAGCGAGAGTGGTATAATTTTTGTAGGGTGAAAAAAAAATTACTTGAAAGTTGTTAAGGGGGGTGAATAATTGTCCGATTAGTTTAGGGTCTAAAGTAAGTTTTAGCTACAAGTTTAGGGGTGTTTTGATGTATTATCTCTTAATAGTATCGGAGTGTGAATCCTCCATTTTTCTTTTTCTTTCTGTCTTTTTCCTTATTCCCACTTTAAATTTGTGATTTTTTAAAGAATAAGTTCCTTTTTTTTTCATTTTGTTTCAGATTTGATCTTTTTTTTTTTTCTTTCTGTTTCAATTTTAGTTTAAAAAATAGGAAGGATGGGGGAGGGGGATATAAGATTTGGGTGGTCACCTTCATTTTTTTCAGCAAACATGATAGGAGATGGTGGTTCTGCATCTTGAAAAAGAATAAAATGAAGAAGACGACAAAAAAATGACAAAAAGAGCACGTCTCACGCACCACTTTCTAGTGTACTAGACTCATTAAGCCATGTCAGGAAAATATGTTCAAGTGGTTCAAATCAAAGTAGTTGAGGTGTTTAATAGGTATAAGGCCGAGTTGAGATATCTAAGTGAATTTTGTGGACAACTTTAGGAATGAAAAATATATTATCAGAAAATTAGAATATGTCAAAAGATCACAAGTAATTCAATATTTTGTAAAATAACATAATTTAAAATATTTAAAATATTTAAAATAATTATAATTTGTTGAATCATACATAGAAAAATATTGATATTTCTATGATTTTATGAGTATCTAAGTTTTTACTCATAGATAGAAATAAATTTATTTTGATATTTATTGAGTTTTAATTTCATTTTTTTATTTCACCTGACATGAGTTTTTGCATAATTCATTTTTTGCATCTTATAAAATCATCTAATACAACAAAATATTTCAATAGACTTCATTCAAGTTTATATATAATAATTATGACTTTAATTTAGAACTTTTACCTAAATTAACTTCATAATAATCTATAAGAATACTAAATAATAATTAAACTATATTAATAGATTACTCTGTTCGATCCATTTACTTATTATGTTTATATTCTAACCCCCACCCCCCCATCCCCCCCCCCTGTTCCCAAAAAAAAAAAAAAAGAATCTCTACAGAATATTATAGTTGAATAAATACTTTTGCTTCAAGTTATTAAAATTTGTGGCAATAATTATCTGAATAGCTATAAATTTTTTGCTACAATAAAATGTCGTAGCTATATCGTATGTTTTGCCACGAGTTCAACGTAATTGTAGTAGTAGTAATCTTATAGCCACGAAAAATTGTTTGAAATAAAATCTTATAGATAAATAACTATTTTTGCTTCAAGTTATCAAAAAATTGTGGCAATAATTAGCCAAATAACTATAAGTTCATTGTTACAACAAATGACGTAGCTAAATCATACGTTTTTTACTACAAATTTAAAATTATTGTATCAATAATAATCTTATCACCACAACAGAATTACTGAAAAAGTATTATTGTTAAATTGATATTTTTGCTTCAACTCACATAAATCTGTGGTAATACTTATCCTAAAAGATAAAAAATTATTTATAACATATTATAATAAATCTAACTTTGTCAAGCATTTTATTACTAATCTTAGCGTACATGCCTCACGTATGTCCCTCATATTTATTAATAAGAATAAAATTTTAGAAATAACATAAAATAATATTTAAAAGATGTGTTTAGATAACAACCAATGTAAGAATTTAGAAAGAAAATTAGAATTCCAAATTAATAATCGGTCATGTTCATGAGTTTGATCCAATCTAGTATTTCTTCCTTTGTCTTCTTCTAATACTTGTTTTATTAAACAAAAATATCGTATAAATAATGTTTGATTGAAAAGTAGAAAAGTCATTTCTTTCTACAATAAACTTAAATGCATTAATGATGGGCATATTTCATGCCAATTGTTAAAAAAATTGTATACTAAATTATTAATATTTAATATAAATATTATCTTTATGAAGACACATTGCAATACAAAGTTGTAAAGTAGATAAAAACATACAGTATAAGTTATTTGTTCAAATAATTATCAGTACTTGCGAAATCGTATTGTGATTTATTATTACTGACTTCTTTTGGCACTAATACATTGATATCGTATCACAAATTTATTTTTTATTTGTAATTATCATTAAGTAATTGTTATGCCATCAAACTAAGTAGAACTTATCAAAATTAGTGAAAATGGATACTAATGCTCACATTAGTGGGATGCTTTATGTACCAGACTGCCATTCTTTTAATTCTATTTTTAAATGTCCTAAATATAAAGTTTGTTTGTATTATTAGTATAATTTTATTCAACGTGTAATTATTTCTTAATAGCTAAAATTTTAATTATTTTTAATTTTCTAAATATTAGATTTTTTATATATATTTCAAATAAGGAATGATTTAATATATAAAACTTAATAATTTTTTTAAATATTAAATTTAAAAATAATTAAATCACATAAACTTTAGTCAGGAAAAGAATGCAACGATTGAAAAGGGCAAAAGATATCATTTCTTACCTTTAAAATATTAAATGAAATACAAACAAGTTATACATGGAACATCCTGCAATAGCTAATTTACATATAAAATTATATCACATTTAACAATTATGTGCTTATATATAACTATATTCAATTTTAACAAGCGAAAAAAGGCTATTGAAGTTATTGTATATTGTAATTCTAAATACTTGATAATTAGATAAATCTAATTAAATATTAAAAATAATAATTTAATATAAATAAAATATGAGCATATGACCCAACTCATAATATTATAATTCAATAAAAAAAGTATAACATGTGACCTTTAATATTAATTAATTTGAATAATTGTGTAATTATAATTATCGCTAAATTAGTGAACTTAATCATTATTCCTAGTTCTGATTATTTTTTATACTTTCAATTATTTGTAGTTTAACACACACACACATATATATATATATATATATATATATATATATATATATATAATTTTTTTTCATGAAACAAAATAATTTGTTCTATTCCATTAAATGTACAACTTATATCTGTATAAGTTATCAAAAAATATAATTCCTTTCTAATGCATGCACCTTTTTAGCCATAATTATTAGTACTACATTTTTAATTGGGTGAAAATTATTTTTTCCTCTCAAAGTTATTTTAAAAATCAAATTTTCCTCTTAACTTTAAATAATAATCATTCTCCCCCTTTTTACCTTGACAATGTTTATTTTAATCTTGATATTTACAATTTTCACTTATGTAATATCTTTTTATACTATATATTATTTATTTTACTAAAATATTTATATATTTTTATTTAAATTCTTTAATTTTATAAGTAAAATAATATTTTATGAACTTGCCAAGCGAATACTATTTTTTATGATTGTTATTTTATTACATGCTTTAAGTGTGTGTGTATATATGTATGTGCACGCGCGCGCACACACATGTATTATGTACATATTCAAGTTTCACTTTTCTCTTATTTTCTACTCCATTATTTACATAGATAAATGAGTTTCAATTGTCATTAATGAAATATTCTAAATAATAAATTAAAATTTATTGACAATATAAGTAAATTTTTCGTTTAGAACATCATTAAATTATATACTAAATAAATATTTCTAACTTTTATTTTTTTCGTCTAGAAATAATACTTAACTTTTATTTATAAAAACTTACTAAACATATTAAAAAATAAGAAAAAATATTATGCTTTTAAAGAGATAAAGAAAAATAAAAATTAATAGTGTAAAATAGATATTGAAAAGACAAATAGAAAAAGGAAGGAACATATTTATTGTTAAAATCAAGAAGGAAGTTTAATTTTTAAAATAAATTAATGAAGGAAAATGTTGTTTTTTCTTTAAAATTTTGTATAAAAAAGGAAAAAAAAAGAAGATATATGGGGAGACAATAGGCAAGGCCAAGCGGCCAACCCCAAAAACTCCTTTGCCTTCACTTCTTTTCCTCTCTCCAGCCATCACGCTCACGCCCCTCCACCCTTTTCCCCTTGCTAGTTTAAATTTGTTATTTTTAATTTTAATTCTCTATTGCTTAAGGTTTACTTTTTTTTTTTCATCTCTATTATTGATCAAAAATATTTTTATCTTTTTCTTCAAGTTGTTATGATCGTAGATATTAAAATAATTTTATTATTTATTTATGTAGATTAATTTTCATCGATCTACGATGAGAAATGGTGACTCAATTTTATATTGAGAGTGAATTTGAAGATAAAGTAAGTTGAACTTTTGCTCTATAAATATTTTTCTTTTTGAGTAAAATTGATGTCTTCTTGCTGTACACACCAATAGATTCAAATGTTTGTTATTGTACATTTTAATATCGGTAGATTTTCAAAATTTTGTTAAAAGAAACTTTTCATGGAAAAAAGTGAATCGTTTGGATCTTGAGATTCCTTTGAAGATTATTGAGTTTCACTATCTTACGAAATTGGTCATATAAGAATGTTATAGGAGATTTTGCTAAAGATATTTTAGGTAAAATATATTATTAGAATACCTTTTAAATTATATATATGATACGATTATTTTTGCTTTTTGGTATTAATTTATTTTATTGAAAATTCACAGATAAACTTGTGAGATTAGAGCAGCTCGGAAACAATGAGATGAGGAAGAGAAGAGACAATATCGTTTAGGATCTTAAGCAAGATGATGCTATTGTAATTGCTATCATAGAAGAATTATGTAATGTGATCATCCTGAATGTAATTATGTGTTGCTTGAAATTTATTTTGGAATTTAGATTTTTTTAATTTTAGCTATATTATAGAAATTCTTGTAATTAATAAATGCTTATGACAATATTCTTTAATTTATAGCAATGAATTTTTATAGTCGTGATTAAAATCTATATTTAATTACATTTTCACCTTTCGTAGCAAATATTTTTAATATAAATATAATTTATCATTTTCGTGCCAAAAATAACGATTTTTTAGCTATATACAAAAATGTTTGTGGCAAATATTTCAATTTATAGCTATAAATTTTTTAACTCATAACTAAATATAATTATTTATGTCAGGAGATTAAAATATAATATGACCACAAAATTTGAATTTTCATAGCAAATAAATCAAGCTTTTTGCCACAATAGAAAATATTGTGTCTACAAAATAAAAATTGCTACAAATTTTATTTTTTGTGACAGAAGATTAAAATTATTTGCCATAAATATATATTTCGTAGCAAATTGTTTATACTATCACAACTACAACACAATTTGTTTTGTAGCTATATGTGTTAGTCCTTCGCCATGAATCGTGTAAAGTCTGTAGCTAATTATTAGTCACGCCACTTTTTACTATAGATGCTACGAAAAAAAATTATATCTAAAGTGCTTAGCTACGAAACTTTTCATATTTAGCTAGAATATATTTTATAGCTGTATCTGTATTTTATTGTAGTGAATGTTACTGAGTATATTATCTTATTCTACAAGAGTGAAGTTCTGTCAACATGCCCACTTATGCTGTGAGGACAGTTTGGTCATTGTATATTGCAAATGTGCACTATTCGATTGCAGTGGCGAATTCAGAATTTAAGAATAATGGGTATTTTTATATGTTTTATATCTATTTTTATATATTGTCTATATAATTATAGCTATTCTATGTCGAGTTTAGTGGGTGTCGAAACACCCCAAATTCCAACATAGATCCGCCCTTGTCCGGTTGTTCTAATGCTTTCTTGTGGATTTGAAATGACGAGAAAGCCATAAATATTAACCTATACATGCATCACACATTCAAATTTCAATTCTCATGTTTTCATCTTTCAATAATAATAATATATTCAGTATAAAGTGTATATTATCCTTAATTAGTCTAAACTAAGCCTGTAATTAAAATTGAAGTAAGATGTGTAGGCACTTTCAGAAGGACTCGTGCCACAAAACTGTTGTGAGTTGCTTTTCTTGTGGTGGTTGAAATTAATTACTATATTTGAGGAGTGTTCAGTGAGTGAATAATCATTTGTTTCTTCAAATCCCCATATATGTAATATATATGATTGTTTAAACTTTTATAAGGTCGGTTTGACTTTAATAGTGGTTATAAGATGTACGCAAAACAAAGGTCAAATTATAATCCAGAAGATATTTTTTATGCCCATACTGTTAGTGTACTTCATAACATGTTGCAATAGATTATATGAATCTTACCGTCTTAAAGTACTTTTTTCCCTTTTTAATTTATGCATCTTGGTTTCTTTTTAAATCTGTTTTAAAAATTATCTTTTTATATTTGTCAATTTTTTTATTTCAACATTCTACGTGATATATTTAAAACCACTACATACAAATGGTGTTTTAGTATACATTACATGCCCCATGCCCTATATATCAACCAAGTTAAAAATAAAAATAAAAATCAAAATTTTTCTTTATTTTCTTAAATTCCAAATAATTAATATCACTTGGTATAAATAATTACATACAAATTATATATACTTTTTAAGTGACTATAAAAAATCTTTTGAGTAATTATTCAAGAAGGAATATGATTTGTGGAAAATTACCAGAAATAATATGCTTGGATAGAAAACTAATAAACGTAACTAGCTGGTTTTGGAGTTTAATTAATATTATGGACATCATTAATTTGAAAATCCCAGGATGCACTATGCGTGTCTGTACATTGAATTTGGAGGAGTATGAGAGTTCATACTAATTAAAGGGAATCACATGTAATTAACATGCACCTTTTGCCAAACTCTCCTACTTCCACCTCCAAAATCCAAAATAAGTGTCCACTTCAAAATAGAAATTTAAGACAAAAATTAGTAATTGTTTCCAACTATATCTTTATCTTTTTAATAGTGTTCAATTTGAAAGAAACATTTAACAAATAGGGTAACTAATTAATAAACTATACATTGTACATGCTATTTTCTATTGAACGCGAGAGAAGCTAAAGCGATATTTATTTTCAAACGAAGGAAATAATATTTAACTTTAGTTTTGCAGGATTCCTTTTTAACTTCCCTAATGAAGTAGGGGATTTGCACTGTGATACGAATCAACAACAATAACATATGTTTTGAGTAATTTTATAAGTGGCATTTGACGTATAAACGCGGAGATTATTTTCGATGAACCCAATTTAAATAAAGCATATGAAAGCAGAAATAAATACAAACACTATGATATGAATTATGAACCGATACTCAAAAACACGGAAATTAAGAACAAGATATTTTGACTAATAAAATCAATATTATTTAAGAAATGCGTAGACCACTTCTCTGTTTAACTTTAATTTCACACTATTCTTTTTGAACTTCCATAACAGACTTTAATGTAATTTCACAAATAAGGTCAAGGAGGATGATATGTACATAGACCTTATTAACTCTATGCATGTTGAGAAGGCACATAAATTGTTTCATAGCTATAGATCTGCAGCTCAAGTAAACCATATAAAAATAAGTTTGAAAAGAAATTACCACACTAGTAATATAAATCGAAACTAAAAGACAGGAACTAAGAACAAGATATAAAGAGGAAAAAAAAAAAGCAATTAGGAAGAAGAAAGGATAACATGAATAATAAATCAACATTATTAAGCGATCTTCATCTCTAACCTTAAGGTCGTGGATTTGAATCTTGATCATTCACCTTCACCAAGAAAGCAAAAAAGTGAGAGTTCCTAGAAAAAGATAAAAATAATAATCATAATAAAAACAAAAAAATAAACCACGATTATGTTAATGAAAAAACATTTTCGCAATTAGATGTCTAAGTATAGCTAACTATAAGCCAATTTCGTGACAAACATTTATCGACACTTCAAAAAGCTTTTTGCATAGGTGTGCATAACTAAAATCCATAGTGAAATAAAGTTTATGTATTAAGTATTAACAGTGCAAAAAATATGTACAGAATAATTCATTGAGTTAGTTTTGTCGATGTACAAAACTTAAATCTAATATAAAATAGTTAAAATTCTATGCATAGATAGCGTAATTTACACAAAGATGACTTAATATGACAACTGCTATCCTTCTAACTTACTATAAACTACAGTAATAGCGTATGTTTTAAATTTATATTATGTATATATAACTCAAATCGAACTTAATTAGCAAGCGTTAGCAGCTGTGACCATGCATGCACACATCAGTTGTCGTTATTTATGCACGTACATTTTAAATCAATAAACAGTACCGAAGATTAATTAAGTAAACTAAGATCTTTATATATAAATTATAGATTTAAAGGAAGTTAGGTTGAAAGTTATTGTATGCCTGGCTGATTAAAGTCTTAATTACTGTTTTAAAATCTCATCTTAGTTTGGTCCTATAAATATGAGCCCCAACTAACATTAGTTCCTCGTCAAAATCCCCAAGTCCAAAAATTATTCCTTCTTCACATCCCATCCCTCTTCTCTACTTTATTTATTTCCCTCTAAAAACGAAAAAAAAAAAAAATGGATAAAAGAACATGCAATTCTCAAGATGTTGAAGTTAGGAAAGGTCCTTGGACTATGGAAGAAGATTTAATTCTCATCAATTACATTGCTAATCATGGTGAAGGTGTTTGGAATTCCCTTGCTCGATCTGCTGGTACTATTATAAAAAATAACTAAATACACTTCTCTCATTTCACCATCAACATAAAATATATAGTCAATTCATCTATATAACTAATCTCAACTTTTTGGGATTGAGGCGTAGCTATTGTTGTATGTATTTGACTTTTTTTTGTGTGTGTGCTGGGTAGGTCTGAAGCGTACCGGAAAAAGTTGTAGACTCCGGTGGCTTAATTATCTCCGGCCAGATGTCCGGAGGGGAAATATTACACCTGAAGAACAACTCTTGATCATGGAACTACATGCCAAGTGGGGAAACAGGCGAGTTCATTATAATTTTTTTCTAGGTTTTTAATAATTAGATTATAGAAAGAAAATTGGAAAATTGTCTTTATGATGTTTTTTTAAAAATATATATTCTCCCATGTGTTTTTCTGTGTTGGATGGATAAAGAGGAATTGTTCCAAAATGATTCTGAGCTCGTGCCCTAAAATCTCTTTTAAATCCATAATAATCTTTTCATATATAGAACTAGATTTGGTATATATCATGAGAGAGAATGACGGAGAACGTAACTTGCATTGCAACATGATCATATAATTGCAACGTACTTAATTAATGTAACCTAAAGTTGAAAATTTTATTTATTTAGGATTCATACAAGAAATTAATACATGGATATATCACTTCTACTGAATACTGGAATTAATTTTTTACGATATATCTTCTATTTTTTCTATTTTTGGGAAGATTATGAATTTCTTTTTTCGAAACCATTTATGGGTTTACGGCATTGATTTGACAGTCTAAAAAGCTTTAATCTTAATTACGTAATGGGTATTCCGTCCATATTAATCAACATGCACAAAATACAAATTAAAACATGTCACTTCTACTTCAATTTTATTGCTCTACATATATAGGTAAAATATGATTACAGATTCTTATTCTCCCACCATAATTAGTAAAGAAGGACAATTTTGAGTTTTTAAAGTTTTACTTTTTGGGTTTTTAATATGTAATTAGTTTCACTTATTATGCACATTTACACTACGTGATTATTTAATTTTTGAGTAACAAAAATTGTTTATACTTACAGTATAATAATTTACATATAAAAAAATTAACAAAATAAAGGCCAATTCGCTCTATCAGAATGAAAGATCAAAAGCACTAGCTCTCCAAGTTGCTTTGATAGTTTGATTGAAGCAGACATATACCTTATTGTTTTATTGTTTTGGCTCATCATGAAGACAAGGGGTCCCTTCTTGTGCATTAGGTTTTTAATGTATATTGAACACAATCCTTTAAATAGAATGAAAATCTAAGTAGTAATAAACGTGTGTTTGATATGAAGGAAGTCATTTTTCAATACGTATTTGTCTGTTAAAAGAGGAAAAATGATTTCCTTAGTCAAGGATGAACATTAATTTTCCTTACTCCTATCTAAACTTTAAATTTTGCAATACCAACTCTAACTAATTTAAACATTACTATTAACTAACCTTGAGTATTAATACTTTTTTTTTCAAAAACCCTCACCATTTTGTCAATATTATTGTGAATCTTCCATATATACTTTAATTGAGACGTTTTTTTTCAGGAATTTTTGTTTATATATGAAGCCATTTTAGATGAAAAATCTGTCATACTAAACATTCTCTTTAAGTGTAAAACTAACAGATTGATAGCTCAGATTAGACCTTTAAATTAAGGAAACTTTAAGAAATCACTTGGCTCATAATTTCTTGAAAGATAAAATAGAAATTCAGTAGAGAAAGAATACACAAGATTTTCTTAAAAGCTAGCACAGCAAAGATGAAGAATATAAGAAGAATACAATATATGGCTATTAAGATTTTTATTCTTCTGGAGGCATGGAAGAATATAGGAAGTGAATTCATTTTGGAAGTTGAGATTTTTTATGGCCTTAGCTTCTCTAGTTTCAACCTTTTCAAATTTGAGTTCCCTTTATATAAGGAGAGTTTAAGTCTATGTGCACTATCAAAGTATTGAGTTAGATACGATAACCTGAAACATTAGAAGAAAAAAAACATATTATAACCAGTTAAATTTATGTAATAGTGTAAATATTTTCTACACTGTCAGTATATATAACTATAACTGTAATGTGTATATAAGAAATTGAATTTTGAATTTTAGCCAATAGAACATGGACACAACTTGATTTTTACCAAACATTAAACGTGACTGAAAACACTTGGAGTATTTCAATATGGAATAGTATATTTTAACATGTTATAGTCGGTAACTTGTCTTATTTCGAAGTTATTAATTTCACTTTCATTTAATGATGGGTTAGCTATATACAAAGTTAAACTCAAATAAAATAAATTATTGTGAAATGTAGGTGGTCAAAAATTGCAAAGCATTTGCCGGGAAGAACAGATAACGAGATAAAGAATTATTGGAGGACGAGGATTCAGAAGCACATTAAGCAAGCAGAAAACATGAACAGATTATCATCAGATATTTCTGATCAGCACAATAATGACCAACAAGCAAGCACAAGCCAAGCATCTATTGGTCCTCCAGATACCATTGAAACCTACTCTGGAAATAATAATAACAACAATAATATTATGGGCACTAATTTCCATCATCAGGGCAATTTTTCAACTGAAACAAATGAAAATATTTGGAGCATGGAGGAACTTTGGTCCATGCAATTGCTTAATGATGCAACCAACTAATAATTAATAATTAATAATCATCAATTAATTAATTAAGCTGCTAGCTAGCTTGCTACTATGTAAAGTGTTAAAAAATTCCCAATTATATTCCAATACCTATGCTTCTTCGTGATCAATCTGAGTGTAATATACAATGCTAAACTTTTATTACTCTATTTTTACAATATATAATACTAATGGAATGTACATATTTTGTTTTTTCCTTAATAGAATATTCTAGAAAGATCATGATATCAAACTTCAGCATTATGCATGCATGAGGACAGATATTCTAGAAGCAGAGAAAATATAATCATCTGGCCAAATAGTACTAATTGAGAAACCTCTTTGATTTATTATATTATAGAGAGGTTTTTAATTTGATATACTTTTTATTTCTCCGGATAATTCGATTAAGAAAGTATTTGTTACCACAGTTTAACTCGAATATATAATGTCAAAAAACATTTCTTCGCAGGAAAATAATATTGCTTATATTGGTATGAAGAAGTATTTTTTTTAATGTTTATGCACTATTGAATTTTCTTCACTTGTTTGTGTAAATTATGAATTAAATAAATATGAAATGACTCATAAATATTTACGGCTGCCAACATATACCGAACTAAATCCACAGAAAATCGACATGTGGAAAGGCATAACAACTATTTTTAGGAAATTCCTAATTTGCTTTCCATAGTTTAACTATATTTGTGCATGGTTTTGCATGTATGAATCCGACGTGAGCCTAACTATTTAAGTACTCTTAAGGAAGTCTTCACATGGTCCCTATCACCTTCACATCTACTCTTTTTTTTCATCATCTTTATTAACAAATAATCTCATCGTCAGAGATTCTAATAGCTCAGTTAATTGACCATCATATGAGTTTTATCAGAATTCGATTTCCACTTTAATTTGTAGTTTCCCTCCTGCACTCCTAAATCCTATGTGTAATAAAAAAAAATAAATTAATTAATCCCATTGCCCTACAGATCAAGAGTACTTGATATTTATTCGTAAGTGTAACTTAATGAATAAAAACAGCTGAGTTAGGTACTTCATTAACTACACATATACTTGTAGTCTGATACTCATTTACGAAGGATCATTCACGTCATTGTCGTTTTAAATAATATAATAAGCTTTTTTTTTCATTGTTGTTTATATAGATATTCAAGAATATTTAATCATGGATATATGACTCAACAGTCAAATACAATTATAGAAGTATAATACACACTAAGAAGTTTATATGACTCAACAGTCAATATACAGTGTATGTACGTATAATATTTTACTCGGAACCCTATATATATATATATAATAAGAAAAAGTGTGATCCGAAATTCATAAACTAAAAATCTTTAGTACTCCACTTGAAAAAAGGGTAATAATATTGAATGGGATTAAGACATGTAAAAGTCACGAACCCTGGTAGGACTTTTGTTACCGCACAAATTTACATAAGAGGAATATTTTTGTGGGGTTTAATAGTACGAAATAAATTCCCCACAATTTTGGTCCGCTCATTGTTTTTCATCACATGTTTTTCAAGGGTAAAATATGAAGGAGTAATAAACGATAACTCTCCACGTGAATTTTATATACCACATGTTGGGTCGGCCATGATAATTAATAATACTCTTATGTACCATTCCACAAGGAGTTCAAAAATATTAGTAACAATAATTACAATTTACAGATACACTTATTCATAATAAGTGAGATATAATCTCAATTTATGCGGCGTATTTTGACTGTTCAATCTTCTAATTTTGATTGTGAATTTAGATATGAAGTTTTAAAGTTTGTTGAAATATAATATATCTGAAAACTACGTAAAAAAAAATAGGATTAGTGACAATTCAAACTATTGATAGGCCCATTAGAAAAAATTACAGTTAAAAAAAGACTTATTTAAATCTCAAAACCCAAAGGGTATCACATAAATTGGTATGAAAAGGAATACAGTAATTTATCACAACATGTTATAATGCATCCTTAGTGTAAAGATTTTGACACTATTATTAGGGTATAAAATTTTAGTAAATCCTTTATAAATACTAATGAATAAATTTACAGTACGAGGATAATGTATTTTGTTAAGTCAATGTGAATTCATTCATTGATTTCTCGATATATTTTAATAACAGTGTAAAGATTTTGACACTATTATTAGGGTACAAAATTGAAGTAAATCCTTTAGAAATACTAATGACTAAATTTACAGTACGAAGATAATATATTTTGTTAAATAAACGTGAATTCATTCATTGATTTCTCGATATATTTTAAATACAGCCTAAATAATTTTTTAAACTACATAACATAACATTATTAATAAAAACTACGCACCATTTTTCGTTTGTAATGCTTTAAAAAGTGCTCCCTCCGTTCCCCAAAAATGTCACATTTTCTTATTTTGTAAATGATATTATTTTTATTTTATTCTTAGTGGATCCTACTTATTAAGAAAAGACAACTAAAAAATAAATAATAAAATAACTTTAAGAGAATAATTTTATAAATTTAGTCATCACTTATTTCTTAAATTTTATACCAAACGGCGACATAAAATGTAACGAGGGAGTACTTTTTTTTTTTTTTTGACGATGTTAACATCTTGTCAGCTTTGTAGCCCCACTATTTCCTCACCAACACAGTGGGCCCACTTATGGCCCAACAAGCACACTCAGTTCCCATGGGTGGAGCCAAGTGGAGAAACGGGATTCATCTGAACTCCTTTTGATAAAATTTATAATATATATATATATATATATATATATGATTAAAATTATTTTTGTATGATATTCATAATAGATGTTGAACTTTCGCAAATTATTTGTGTTTTTACTTTTTTTTATAATTTAAACTTTTTAATATAAATCATGACTCCGCAACTATTAGTTCCTTATACTTCACTTTTCAAATGTTTCTGGGCTGACAGCTCATCCAATTTGTATTAGGCTCGGATCTATTTTGTAGGTGGGCTGATAGATTTATGGGACAACTCTTTTGGGCCGCCCAACAAGTCCTGATAAGCCATTAGGAAATTGCATGTCATAGACTCAAATATAGAATACTTTAGATATTTGACCTCAAACAAGAATGTTTTTGAAGAATAATCTTCCTTACTTTTTTAATGTATTAAAAGTACCAATTTGCCCCTCTACACCTCAAATATATATTTTTAAACTTTCCATACTCATTTATCTCTCTAATTTTATTTTTTATTTTTTATTTTTCCTTTACTTTTATTATTTTACTTTTTTTCACTTTTTAATTTTTTCCTTTAAATTTATTATTCTGCTTTTTATTATTTTCAGTTTTTATTTTTTTCCTTTAACTTTATTTTCACGTTTTATTTATTTTCATATTCAATTTGGCATTGTAGCTTCAACTGTCATCAGCTCTACTCCGTTCTGCATTTTCACCGTCGACGGTATACTCCTCCGTATTGAATTATTCAGAAAAGCTCCTTCTCCGACACCAGGACCAGCTCCGGAGACATCTCTAGCACCCGCACCTGATGCATCTGCACCTACTACGGAAGCTAGCTCCCCTACTCCAATGATGTCTCCTCCTGCTCCACCGACTTCATCTCCAGATGGTGATCCGGAGGACGGTCCAGCAGCTGATTCAAAGAACAGTACGGCGGGTAAGAAGAAGAATGTCGGTACCATATATGACAGATTTTGATTCGGATGCTTCGCAATTCATTTTTTATTAGAAGCATCCTTTCATCTGTGACATTGAAGCATTTGATAATCTGTCGAGCTTGAACACTAATTTTTGGGCGTTCATCGAGTGTGAATTGAATACGTCGAAATAGTAGGTTTACTATCTTTAAGATTTTCATTTTGTCATGTTTGTACTTATGGTAACACATATATTCTAATTGTATTCATTTTTCATGTATTTTAAATGTCAAAAATATATACGTTAAAGGAAAAGATGTGTTGCCCGAATGTTTAGTGTTTGGCTCTTGTACTGTGGATTCGAAGGAGTGATTTTATTCACTTGCAACTTGTGGTCGACCTTTGAGTGATATAGTATTATCACTTGCTATCCTAATCTATATTTGTAATGTGCTTTTGACTTGTCCTTTGTTTTGTTCCTCCCTTTCTTTTAGTAGGTCAAACTTGCTTATAGTGTTTCTTGTTTGGTTGTTTGTAATAGTTATATTTATTCTGGTTCTTAGGATACAAGCTTAAAAAATTACTTTTATGTGTATGTTTTAGACGATGAACGTCTTGGTGAAGATCCAACTTCTGCTAATGTTGATCAGTAGTTTTGTTTGGGTTTATTACAAAGTGCTAAAGTTTGCTGGTTTGGGTTTTTATTGTTTGTTTGCTTGTTTTTCATGAAAGTTTGATGTCTTATGCTTTATTCTTGCCATTTACTTCAATAGTAGAGCTAGGGGGCGGAGTTAACTAGAGGTTGTGCATTGACGAAAATTCATATGTCATATTATAAGTTCAAAAACTGATTTTATGTGTATATTGTAGATGATGAACGCCTTTGATGAAAATCCAACTTCCACTAATACTGGTCAGTAGTTTGGATTGACTAATATCTACCTGCTATCTTTGTAACTTTGATGTAAAGTTGTAATTTTTCTATTCACTTGTAGAGCCAGGTGTATAGTTAGAGGGGCGAAAGGGGGTCATTTGATTTTTAGTTTTACAAGGGTGAAAGGGGTCATTCGATTTTTAGTTTAATCTTGATTTGTCTACCTGTTTTAACTTTATTTTTATTTCATTGTAGAAACAAATCCAATGTTGTTAAAAAGATCCCTCCTGTTCCGATTCATCGTCCAATCAAAAGGTTTGGCTCATTTCTTGGTTGCATGATACTAAGTAGGCGCTTGGCCATAGAATTTATAAAGTTGGAGTTGAAGATAGAGTAATGTTTAATTTGTATGTGGGGTTACTGATATTTCAGGAAGTCAGCTGCACAAATCGCGAACAAACAACAGAAATCAACAGTTGAGGTACAGTGTCTATCCCCTCCTGATTTATTTTATAACTGAGTTGCTGTTAACATTGTATATCCACGGATAACAAATCCACCAGTCCCAGTGGCACCAATTAGAAATGAAACAAAAGACTGCATTATTATTGATGCTGAAGATTACAAAGCCTCTGGTTATTCTGATGTGCCAATTTTTGTGTAGCATACTGAAGTAATGATGGAGAAAATTGATAGGATGGTAAGCTTATATAATCTATATATCTTGGTTATGAATATAATTCTTGTGGATTGCCATTGATGTGTTAAATCTTTGATTCAGGATGAGGAAATTGAGATGGAAGATGCAGAAGATTGGTCAGTTGTGGACATAGACAATTCTGATAAAATGAACGAACTCGCTGTAGTGGAATACAATGATGACATCTATGCTTACAACAAGAAGGCTGAGGTAGAGATGTTATCTCCACTCTCCCTATTTGTTTGTTAGAAATTTTTTTCTGTTTACAACTTATACATGCTCATTACTCCACTGTGTAGAAATACACTAGGTTTGTTGTTGTTGTTATTGTACATGCTCATTAGTGCATATATGTTAATAATCTAATCAGTGCAATTAAAGAATAAACTTTTGCCTCTTGGACAAAAGTTTTCAATTTCAAGAAAAAGGAAAAGATCCTTCAGATAGAATCTATGTCATAGAGAGGGTTGTGATTGTTTCCATGTGGATTTGCAGGTATGAGAATATCTTCAAGAATCGCCTGATCTAGCTGTAGACCAATGCGCCTCTCTAGATCAGACCTGCAGGAATTCAATGATGATGCTGCTATTGCAGATTTTAACAACTTTAAAAGAAAAGCCATTGGCACTACGCTTTTTCTGGATTGTGTTGGTAGTAAGCCAGCTATTATTTCGACGATGATCCTTTGTCTTTTCTGCAAATCCAAATCCAAGAAACTTCCTTTATCAACTGAGGGTCCTTGATGAACAAGTCCTAAAGTGAATTTTGGGCATAATTTATCAAAATTTTGCTGATAATATCTTGTTTAAGACCTTTTAATTTTACTACCGACAGAACTCTCTGAAAGAAATACAGATTTAACACCGCGAGTGATTTTTCCCACCAGTCTGATGGTGTCTCAAAATCAACGCACTAAACAGGTTTGGGTAGAAAATTATACTCTAGCTTTGACAAATCAGATGTTAGCTGCTCTTTACAGGCATTGTTTGCAATTACGTTTATTAACTAGCCAACAAGATTGACTTCTTCAGATACCGATAGTAATGTTTCACAGCGATGAAGAACAAATATCGAGTTGGATATGTTTGAAAATACCGCATCCTTAAGGAATACCTTAGAAATGTATCCAAGGTATTCTTCTTTCATTTTTCTTAATTTTAACACGAAGCACATAACTTAAGTTCTGTAGTTCTGTTTTTGCATCTGGCTATTGACTTTTCTTTTCTCCTCAACACAGCTGTATTGATATCGGTAGCCTACTTATAATGGCTAAAACATCAATATTTTTCAAGGTACTTTAGACTAGCCATTTCTTTGTACAACTTCTGTTTTCCCATAGACTTGAGCATTGCAATGATGATGAAAAGTGGTAGATTAAATTACACGAGAGGAGAAAAGATTGCACACTTTATTTTTGCACCTTGTGAAGAGCAAAACTAGTTGATCCGACTTTGTAGTAAGATCACTCGAAACATCAGATATTGGCCTGCAATAGAAGATATAGTCAATGATCAAAAGTTGAAAACTTACATTTTTTAAAAAAGATTTTAGCCTAAGGTTTCATGCACGCCCAACTTACATCTCAAGAATACAATGCTGGATGTATGGAGTCTTAAAGCTATCATGTTGAAAATTTTTTAACAATGCTCTCTGTGTGTGCTGTTTTTGGATTCAATCTAGCAAAGTGTCAGACATTTTCTGATGTCTTTAAAATGCGGTATGGAGTAATCTAACAACTAATTGCAAAACTCATCTGTACTAACTAGAGGGCCCTCACAAGATACACATGTTGGAATACTAGGAAAATAATTATTGATGTCTACATCATTCACACCACTTCTTGAACAAGAAAATTGATCGCATTGGACTTTAGAGGTTTAAAAGGCCAGCTATTTGATTTGTCATTTTCAATGATTGTAGCCTTAGAAACAGCTCATCTATAGTCATTATCTAGAGTATATAATATTAACTTTATGAACTGATAGAAACTCTACAATCTTAGGTTTTAAGGTAAGTTCCATCACATTCAGTTTCCAAAGCTAAAAGTATTGCCATTTTCATTTACCCAGCACTTGAATGTGGTCTGTCATCAGTGGAGAAGTCGGGACTTTTACTAAGGGAGTTTTGAATATAAATAGGCGAACACATGAAAGAAATCAAGGGATTTAGTATCTACTATATATACATAAAAATATAATTTTCCCCTTATATATAGAGCGTAATTCTTTCACGAAGGCCCTTGTGACATACGACCCTGGATCCACCCGTCTTTTATAAATGCATTTATTATTCAGATATTTTGGTGGTTGTAGTTATCTTCTAGTGCCGAATCCTACTACCATTAGAGTGTTTAAACCCATTGCCTGCTCTCTTAGAATCAACAAGTTAGTGCTTCTTTAATCTCTAAAACATAGGCTGGATTCATCCGAGATGAAAAACACAGTCTTTCCCTCCAAGACCAAACCCTCGCAACTACTCAAATACAATTATAATCACAATAACAAAGTCCCCACTAATTTCTTGTACCACTTTGACCTTATACGTTTGGCCTTCTCAAAATATGTTGCGATCAATGTCAACTCCCATATTAACGGTCTGTCCCTCCAAGACCAATCCCCCATAACTACTCAAACACAATTATAACCGCAATAACAAACTCCCCACAACCTGTTCGACGGAATTCCTCAATGGTAAATATGTTACTACAACAACAGTATATCCCAAGTTTAGCTTACGTTCACCTCCCCAAAAATCAAATCAATATGCTAATTATATAACGAGCTAAAATTACCACAATGCATCAATAAGCTAAAATTACCACAATGACTTTTGATGATGAATTTCATACCTAAAGAACTCTCACGACAAAAGTCGATTTCGCGAATGTTTGAAAGTCGATTCTGAAATTTGGAAGAAAGAGAGGAAGAAAGAGATTTAACGGTTTGGACAACTTAGCCTCGGACTTTAGAGAGCCATCGCATGAGTTGATTTTGGAATTTGAAATACAAATACGAAGAAAGAGATTGAACAACGAATATTTTGGAGGAGGGTATTTTCGTCCAAAAAATATGACTTAACAAGTAAAGGCTATTTTAACAAAGCCATTTTATTTGGGGCTAAAATTTGAAAGCCACTCTAATTTGGGTCTATCTTTGAGAATAACCCGTAAGCCATTGTTGTACTTTTGCTTGCACTCAATTAAGATAAATAATTTGTAAAAAAACATAAATCTCAACCTTCTTAAAAGCATTTACACTCTCCCCCACTTCCTTAATTACTTTACTCTCTCTCCTGATTCATATACATAACAAGACCGACATATATCTAACAAGGCCGATTTATATACATAACAAGGCCGATATAGACATAGAAAGCTATGTATATGTATTAACTTACAAAATAGGATTTTTATAATATGTTTGGAGAGATGAGATTTTCTGTAATAAGTAAAACTTAAGTTGTAAATTTATATAATTTTTAGAAATAATTTTTCGCAAGGCATAAGTTTGTATTTCTACATCATAATATCCCCCAAGTTATTTTTTGTGCTAGATAAAAATTTGATTTCCAAGGGCAAAAATTAAAAACCAAGAGGCAAAACACATACAAGTAGTACAATTAAATGGTAAGCAGCCTCTCCCGGAGAAATTATAGACTGGACCCCACACAATTGATGATTCACCTCATGGTTACCATCTTCAACAAAAGCTAGCATATAACAAAACATAAAAATAATAATTTTAACAAAGATGAGAGACTTAACTTTTAATATTTTTATCACTCCTAAGTTCCGACTTTTATTGTGTCTTTTTTCTTAAAACAAAATATAAAATTACATAAAAAACCAACTTTTCGTTGACAGACGAAACGCCACAAGTATATAGTTATAAGATTACAAACTCAAAACACATTGAGTCTTTTAAAAAGACGATACGTACATGTTTTAGTAGCTTAAAAGCTAGCATTTTTACTAGAATCCATTTTTGATCCGTTATTCCTTATGTATATTGACTAATTAAAAAGTTTTACGTTGATATTACAGCAACATAAATAAATCTCTTTAATTATTAAAGTTCAGCTGATCATACTTTGAGTTTCTGTCAGGGTAAAACAATCCAAAGTGTCTCTCAGTTTCATCCCCTCCTTTCCTATTTTCATCAAACATTGCAAACAAAAATGTTTCAATGTTCCTTCCAGGCTTCTTTGGAGTTCCATTTCTAACATGATTGATCAAATTCCTGTAATAAGTTCGCGCATTATCAGTTGTTGCAGCAGGGTGTCCATAAGAAGGCCAACCAGTCTCCGAAACAACAATCTCCACGTTAGGTGCACCAGATTTCTCAAGAGCATAGTACATACTATCAACTAGCGCGTCAAAAAGATTTTGATAGCCAGCTGAGTTTCTTCCTGAATCTGTAAACAATGCATAAGAAAGTGGTATGTCTTTGGTGTTATAGATGTAACTGAAATATGGGTAAATATTTACTAGCAACGGCAGATTGTTGTCTTTGAGAAGTTTCACTATTGGATCAGTGAAACCTCTCCAGTCTGGATTAAAAATACTGTTCTGGGGAGGCCATGTGTTTGTTAACAAGGCTGAATATGTCGCGGTTGAGACCTTAATTTGGCCTTGCAATCCTGCTTCTACTATCGCGTTATGGACATTCTCAATCGCAGGACCAACAAATGGAGCAAATTCAACATGTTTTATTGGGCTGATTTCATTTCCAACCGCGATATACTTGAATCTAACACTAGGGAAGTAGGCTTTTATGTTATTGTTCACCCAAATTCTGGCTTGATTAGGATCTTGTGCTAGAGTTTTGACATGTTCAACTGGGACATCAAGAAGGACTTCAATGTTACTTCCCCTTAGAGCATTCAAAACATTAGTGTCTGGATAATATAGTCTGATTTTATTGATTCCATTGGCATGACAATGATTTACAACATCAGAATCTGATGGCAAATTATCAGCAATTTTTCCATAACATACCCCAACAGAGTGTACTCCTGCATTATTTGAAACAATAATTTAGTAATACTAGATGTCACATTTGGTAATTTTGAAACATTAAAATTGAAAAGCCAAATAAAAATGATTTTAACTTATATACACCGATAATATAAGGAATTCCTATCCTGTTAGGTCAAGACAGTTATTTTCAAGATTCCAAATCTTGTTTTCTTATGGAGATTTTACATGCTATATTTCGACGAAAAACGCATGTAAGTTAGACGCAATAAGAATATGAGTTTAAGTAATATAATGCAAATAATTGTTTTCATTACCAGGTCACAAATGATATCATCAAGTAAATAATATGTTACCTGCTATGACCGATAGCGATGACCTGATGATATAAAAATTATTTACAATGACTTATGACTATGTCTATTTCATGAACTCTAAGAATATATAGAAATAACATTCAAAAGGTCACATGAATTGGGGCGGAGGAAGAGAGATAGAGAGACCTGTCATTTGGAGGCCACATATGAACAGCACAAACAGTGCAACCAAAGGTACAACAGAGGAACACTTGGTGAAGGGAAAAAGAAGAGCCATTATGAAAATGTAAACAAAAAACAAGAAACTTTTAAGTGAGAATTAATGTGAATAACAAGAACCAAACAATTGCTTCTTATATAGACAAGTTGTTTAACATTTTCAAGAAAATTCTGGGAACCTAAGTTATTAATTTTCCAGTCAAGCAGTATTGATAGTAGACCCACTAAAGACTATGATGGAACAATAAATAGAACAATTGGAAAATTGATCAAATTGCAGAATTTTTTGGTCATATAGTAATTATCAGAACCACTAGCTAGAGATATTTTATCAAATATCTATAATACTACTACTATATGGGTAGTGGTTCTTCTTGACTTGGGAGATTTACGATTTACAACATAATGTACTTTATAATTTGGGCTAGTTCCATGCATGATAATTAGTGCTAAATTTGAATGGGATTCATATTGTATTCAATTTGTTAATGATCTTACGCGATACAAATCTAGATTGAATATGCTGGGCGTGAGTGTCATGCTTAACACCTAGAGGCACCAAACACACATATAATGCACCGCCATTCCCATCAATACGACTACGTATTACAAGCTCACAAGTGACTAATTAGTAAAACTTTTATCTCAAATAGCTAGTCAAGCGACACTAAATTGGCAGTGGCCAGTGAGTTAATGAAGAAAACGAAAAGAGAAATTGGAACGGTATTGCATGATTAATTATCCACATTCTTCTTTGGAATTTTGTATAACTTAGTCTTGTTTTGCATTAGAAAGTCATTGGAGGGGTCATTTGGTAATGCGTTAGATCACTTAGCATTAATTATATTGAGATTTTTTTAACTAAAAATTACACAAATACACAACTTATGTTTTCAATATTACAAAAAATCTCAACTCTCTTAACATATTACAAAAATCCCAATGTATACACAGAATGTTATGTATATAAGTATATTAATAGGAAGAGAGAGTAAAGTAATTAAAAAAGTGAAAGAGAGTGTAATTACTTCTAAAAGGGTTGGTATTAATGTTATTTTTATGTAGTGTTTGATTTTTGTGAGTTAAAAATAATATATATGGCATAAACTTTTTTTTTTAAAAAATAAAATATATATATATATATATATATATATATATATATATATATAATTATTTATAAAAATATCCCCACAAATATGGTGGAAAGAATGTAAAAACGATTTTGATGGATAATTGTGACTTTAATCATGTATGTATTTAGAACTCATTACATTTCATATAACATAATACCAGTAATACCATCACATGTACAATTTAACTTTGTGTATATAAAAATAATGCATTGGAACAATGGCTCTCGACCAAATAATATGAAAAAAAAAAATAGTAATAAAAAAGTCATGAGGAGAATATTTTTTTTTTTTAAAAAAACAGCAGTAATAACAAAGAT
Source organism: Capsicum annuum (assembly GCF_002878395.1). Lineage (NCBI taxonomy): Eukaryota > Viridiplantae > Streptophyta > Magnoliopsida > Solanales > Solanaceae > Capsicum > Capsicum annuum. The sequence goes on along the minus strand of NC_061112.1, from coordinate 152,157,121 downwards.
CCGATACCTAAACAAAAGATAATAAAAAGATCAACATGTAATACAACAAAATAAAAATAGAATTAAATTTAGTGTGGGAGTACGACTAAAATACTACTAATAGTTGATTGAACTACACTAGGTGAATCGAGGCACAAATTTTTTTTCTAAATCTCTTTTCCTTTTATTTTGTCAATTATATATGTTATCATTCCTTTTACACTACTATTTCTCTTATTTCTAATTATTTTTCAACTTTCAAAGGTGTTACTTTTGGTGTGCTTCCAACCACCAAGCATTAATGGCCATCCCTAATGAAATCAAAAGAGTTGTTTCCTCCTTCAAACTCACGAAAGCCCTTGGGCCTGACGGCATCCATCCCCTATTCTACCAAAAATATTGGGATATCTTAGGACCCTCCTTGGTCAAGTTTTGTCAATAGACCTTCACTAGTTGTACTATGGAGGAAGAGGTTAACACTACCTACCTTTGCCTCATCCTAAAGTGTAGGAATGCCACCAATCTCAAGAACTTCAGACCTATTGGACTCTGTAACACCCAATACAAAATCATCACTAAACTCATAACCAATAGGTTGAAACCTCACCTTCCTAACATTATTAGCAACAGCCAATCAAGTTTCATGGCTAACAGGAGAGCCGCAGACAATGCAATCATTGTCCAAGAATACATCACACACTTCTCCAAAATGAAGGGTAAGAAGGTTAACATGATTCTTAAGATCTACCTTGAGAAAATTTTGATAGATTAGAATGGTCCTTCATCGGATAAGCCCTCCACTTTTTTTAACATTCCTACCAGGCTAATCAGGCTCATCATGTCTTACATCTCCTCTTCCAAAATTTCTATTCTGATCAATGGGGGGAAACTAACTTCTTCAACCCCACCAGGGGCATTAGACAGGGAGATCCTCTTTTACCATACATCTTCATAAGGTGTATGAAACTCCTTTCTAGAAGGATTGATCCTGAAATGGACCTCCTGGACCCCCATTTCCACATGTCCCAAGGGTCCAAAAATTTTTCATTTGTTTTTTACTGACGATCTCACCTTATTTGCTAGGGCAGATGGGAAAAATTGTCAGACCATCATGAATACCCTCAATAGTTTTAGCCTTCACTCTGGTCAAAAAGTTAACATTTCCAAGTCAAAGGTCATTTTCTCCCATAACTACTCCCTTGTCGAGAGAGATACCTTAGCCTTCATCAAATTGCAAATCCAGGCTAAACAGGAATTTGGAAAATACTTAGGATTCCCCATTTTCCATCACAAACCTCAGGCTAAAAATTTCAACTTCATCCTGGACAATCTCAACACCAAATTGGGGGGATGGAAAACTAGATTCCTCAACATGGCGGGTAGAACCATTCTTGCAAAGGATTCACTTGGGAGCATGCCTAATAACATTATGCAATACATAGACATCCCCAAAAAGATTCAAAAGCTCATTGACAAGACAATCGAGAATTTATCTGGGGATCCACCAAGGACAAGAGGAGGATGCACCTTCTCTCCTAGGATGCTGTTACTCTTCCCAAAAGGGAGGGTTGTCTTGGTATTCAAAAATCCAGGCTCAAGAAGGCCTCTATGCATATGAGTCTGGCTCGGAGATTTAGTCAAGACCTCAACAACCTTTGGACCAGTGTCTGGAATGCCAAATACAACTCCAACGGTTTACCTGGCTCTACTTATGGCACAAGAACCTAGAGGAACATCTTAGGAGGTTGGCATAACTATAAGAAAGCTACCATCTGGAGTGTCAAAAATGGTCAAAGTATTAGCTTTTGAATGGACAGGTGGACCCCTAAAACCCCTTCTCTTAGAGCCACCATTCAGGGACCTCTCAATAGAAATGAAGAGAACATCAAACTCTCAGAGGTGTGGAACAATAACTCTTGGAATTTTGACTCACTCTTAATGCAAATACCCCAAGACATCAAACACAACATAAAAAGTGTTTTCTTTCCAAATCACAGAATCCAAAAAGATACCCCTCTGTGGAAACTGAAAGGGGATGGTCTTTTCTCCTGTAGTACTATGTACAATCATCTCTTTGCTAGGAATAGGAAAGACAAGACTGAAATAGAAGGGAATTGGGACTGGTCCATGCTGTGGAAAATTCACACTCCTAATAAGCTTAAGTTCTTCATCTGGAAGTTGCTCCATAACAGACTTCCAACTAACAAGTTTCTTCAAAGAACGGTGATAAAATTTGATCTCAAATGCCAAATTTGTAACAGCCCAACAAAAGATTCCAACCATATTTTCTACCACTATACAAGTGCAAGGAAAATATGGACAGATCTACTACATAGGGCCAACCATTCTAACAGTCTCAAGCTAAATCTTATTGACTTTATGCCTGCAAACTGGAGAACCACCTGGGGGTTGATAAAAACAAAAGCTATGATAAGATGGTGCTTTGGGCAGAAATTATTCTTTATTGTCTTTGGACAATCTGGAAGACGAGAAATGAAAACGTCTTCCATCACACTACGAAAAACGCTTCTTTTGATCAAGAGTATTCCCAAACTGTTTAGTATGCCCATCTTAACACTAAGGGAAAAACTAATACTTCCATTACCTCTATCAACATCAAATGGGAGCCACTGAAGCGAGATACCTTCAAATTAAACATTGACGGATCTTGTCTTGGTAATCCCGGAAAGGGGGAATAGGAGGGGTGATTAGAAACCATAATGGGGACTGGATGGTTGGTTACAGCAAAAGTTTTCTCAATGCAACTAACAACCAGATGGAATTACTTGCTCTTCTGGAGGGATTAAAAATTATCGAACAATTTAATTTCATACCCATTGAAATCAACACGGACTCTACGAAAATTATAAAGATGCTCACTAACAATAACATTCTATATGCTGAAATTGTTGATGATTGCAGGTACAGGTTAAGGAGATTGGGGAATCTAGTTATAAGCCAAAACTAAACATGGTGGTGGATGCGCTAGCTAAGATGGGAGCCAACTCAAATGTTTTTTATAGTACTACACTTTTGGAAGTTCCTCCAGTGTGTGCTCGGCATGCTCTTTAGGCAGACACGATAGGAACTACTTTTGAAAGAAGCATAAGATGTAATAGTGGCAGTTCATCTAAACTTGTTTACCTGTTTTTTGCTATCAATCCTGGTTGATGTTAATGGGTGCATGTATTCCATAAGCACATGTAGCTAGTTAGCTAATTCAGCTATCTTCTTTTTTACCAAAAAAAAAAATAATTTGCAACTTCTCATATTTTAATTTTTTCTTAGTATGTCTTAAGTAATTTAATATTAAATATACGAATCATAAATTATAACAATCAAAATCGTAATTTGCTTATTATTAAAGGTTAAAAATAACTATTACAGTAGTATATCTTTTAGGCCAAATCCATCGACAGTCCTCTAAACTTAATACTTGTTAATCAAGTCTCCAACACCCCCTAAAAATACTCCTAATAGCGAAATTAAATAACTTTTGACATGATATCCTTCGAATCAAATAAAAATACTAATAAGTGTAGACACCTAATTTTGTCTCTCTCAAATTCAATTTTATTCATTTTTAGCTTAGACTTTACTACGTACCCTCACCCGTGTGATAATCCCTCCACAAAATAACAAAACAATAACATCTAACTAATTTTATCTTATCCTAACAATATTGTAACACCCCGTACTTAATTACGTGCATTAGCCATTGTTATATGTG
>NC_061112.1:152138793-152150412 GCF_002878395.1 Capsicum annuum | reverse complement strand
AGTGCTGTCCAATTTTTGGTGACATGTAAGTGAAAGTACAGGTATTTGAACGGGTTCTTCCGGGCCTTCTCGGCTTCGGGTGCCAGTCCGGCCCGATGGGATTTTGGGGCGTGACAAATATACCCAATCAAAATAAACCACCTCACTACCCCACCCCTACCCCACCTCACCCCTAGGCATCCTACCCCCTCACGTGACTCCCTCACATTTCTTTTCCACAAAGAAAGGGCGTATATACGCACCAAGAACACACAGGAACTGGGAGGAGATTCACAAAAAAAGCCACAAATACTCTCACTGACCAGAGAACCATTTTATACTCATTTTCTCCATACAAAAAAGCTCCATACACACAGCCACACAGTGAGAGATAGAGAGAGAACAGAAGTTAACGAAGAGAGAGACGATGAGAGAGTGAAATCGAGAGAAAAACGAGGGATCAACGAGGAGAGAGAGAACAGGGTCAATAAGAGAGCTCGAAATCCGATCTGTTTTCTTTGATCTCCACCATCTCCGATCTCACCGGAGCTTCGAGGTCGCAAAAATAGTAGTTTCGATGACCAACGCCTCAAAAATAGCCTTAAACGCCCGGGAATCCACCGGAATCTGTCTGGATTTCTCTCTATCTCATGATTTTCAGTTTGGAGTTGGATCGTCTGAGGTTTCATCTGAGGTTTTTGGATCCGGCTCGTGTTCTAATCGCGCAATTTGGCACAATAAAAGCTTCAATCGAGGTCCAATTTTATTCCTTCTCTTCTTTATTTTGTTGTTTATCATGTTCGATGCTATGAATCGAATACGGTATATTGGTTGATCTGTGATGATGTGAATTATTGTTCGTTTTGAATCGGTATTTGATTTTCTTGATTATGAATTGATTATGATTTGTGTGATAAAATAATATCTTATTAAGAATTAAGTTGGATTTTAGAGAAAAAGATAAAAAAATTATTAAAAGTGAATATTGATTTATGTTGGTTTTGAGATGATTGCCTGATTTGGAATGAACGCAGACTTTGTTAAGTTCGATAGCATCATGTATAGGCCGTGGATCGTTAGACAAACTATAGGGGTAGGCAAACTTATGGATTGTGAAATTGGTGAAATGTTTGAGATATTTGTTGAATGGTTTTATTTACCGCATTTGAATCAATTATATTCATTTAGTCGGGGAATACCCCGAAGCAATTTGTAGTTATTCATTGGAAAATGTCCCGAGGTATCTTGTACCCGGAGGATGTTCGTGATTAAGGCCCGAGGCATCGGGTAAAGCATTGGAGCATATTTTAGGATTAGTGTAGGTTTACCTTTTAGTACCTTTTTTTTAATTTCAGGTTGTAATAATTGGATTGCATATTATATTTTTGGATTTGTTTTGTTTCGTGTGTTTGATTGGTTGTTTTATGTGTTTTGTGTGATTTATTCATTTATAATGTCAAATTAGCCGATATGCTCCACCAAGCGACCATGGTCGAACCACGGGATCGAGGGGTGCCTAAGACCTTCCCCTCGGTCAACAGAATTCCTTAGCCGAAATCTCTGTTTGCAAATTAGTCTTAAAGAGCCAAATCATTTTGAAAAGGATTTTCCAAAGGTGACTTGGTACACCGGATTATGCCAAGTGGCGACTCTGAGTTTTGAATCTAATTAATCCTCTTCGAAACAAACTTCTTTATTTTGTCACCTTAATAATAAAAACTCTTTCAAACTTTAAATAAAATATTTTTTGGTAAAAAGAGAATGTGACAGCTCTAGCGACTCTGTTGGGGACTTTTTTCAGAATTCGAGCTTATTTTGGAGTTATATCGGCTTAGTTTGGCACTATAGGTGTATAGATTTTTTGTTTGTTTGTTTTGTGTTATTGTTTTATCATTGTTGATGGTCTACGTGCTCTTTGTTTACAGTCTTTCCTTACGTGTTACCGCTTTATATCTGACATCATGTGTATAACCAGAGTTATTCTTTCTGCAACAAGTCTGTAGTACACGTGTTGTGCACGACCTCTAGTTGAGTCACTCTTATTTTAGGTGGGGAGCCATCGGTGTTATGGAGTGGGTGGAAAGCTCTCGCAGCCACTATCGACCATACGCGCCCCTGAACAGCCTTGTTAGTAAGCCCAGCATAGGTCAGCCTTTAGTACATGACTATCTACATCATATTAAGACCTAGCAGGACCTACATGGTCCTTTGTAGGAGACTCACCTCTAAAGCATCCCTACGTGCTAAATGTTACATCTCTTAGGGCAATGCGGTCATTTGACGGACCGATTTGGGGAAAACATGTGTTTGAAGTAAAGTGTGTAGACAACAAAGTGTTGAAAAAGAGGAGAAAAAAAAAGGTGAGTAAAAAAAAGGAGTTTTTCGTAAATTTTTAAAATCCTTTATGGCTTTTGATTTTTTTTTCACAATCCAAAAATTCAAAAGATTTTTTACCTTTCGCACTCATTTTCTAAAAAAAAACATCCAAAAGATTTTTTTTTTTTTTTTGAAAACTTTCCAGGAAAATTTGCAGTCGCTACACCCTCTGCCACACCCTCTGCCCTTCGGGTGAGCACTGTGTGCGCACTGGGTAAACTCCCCCGATGCAATAGCCTGCAAACCACATGGGGATGTAAACCGCACTAGGCAACCCTGTGCAATAGGCTCAAACCCAGAAGACATTGAGGGGGGAATCAATACCTGGTCACTCGGGTGGGTAACAGCCCTCCAAACCAACTAGGCTATCCCGAAGGACTCCTTTTATTTCCTTACCATGCATTCATAATTCGAAAATTTTAAAAAGATTTTTTTCATAGTTGTTGGTGTCAGTTTTATGTGAAGTGTCTAATTGAAAAACCCCAAAAAATATTTTATTAACGGCTTTTATCTTTTGTCTTTGGTAGTGTCTCTTAAATCAGGGTTCAATTTGCTAGTTAATCCTTAATTGTCCAATCTGGACGAACTACGCACCCCTGATTCTCCTCTCTCGGGAGTGAGATACGTAGGCAACCTATTGTTGGTTCAGGGATCTTATTTGAAAAATTCAAAAAAAAAAAAAATTCTTCACTCTTTATTTAAAGTAAGTGTTTCATATACATCTTTAAAAGAAAACTACAATAAGATTTTCCTTTAATAGGTTCAAGTTTCATTTTCATATGAAATTTAAAACTGAAAACCCAAAAAGATTTTCTTTGGTAATCATAGATTTCACTTTGTATAGGGACGTTAAAGCTGAAAAATTTAAAAAAAAGATATTTTCGTCAATTCTTTTGACAAATCGTTATTTTCTTTTCTTCTTAAAGTTTCAAGAAAAAAAGAAAAAAGAGTTTGGTTGGCCATTTTGGTAAAACTTCACGAACTATGCACACCTGATTGTCCTCTTTCGGGGGTAAGATATGTAAGCGCCCTTCTTGGGTTCGGTGATCTTTTCTAAAAGAAAAAAAGGTTTTGAAGAAAAAATATTGAACTCTAACATATTTGTTGCCTCTTGTTCAGTTAGTTTAAGGTGGTTGGTTTGTGGCTTCCTGGATGGTCCTCCATATCACACCAAATCCAAAGAAGGGTTAGTTGTGTCCAACAAGAATATAGAGAGTGGCATCATGGATGAAACAAAGATTCGGGAAATTGAGAGTTTAAAGGAAGAGAATTTGAGACTGAGACAACAAATGATGGAATGTACCGAGCTTGGGCCAGTGGGCTACCTCCACCTCCGTTCCCCACTTTTGACCCTGCAAATACTTTGAGTCTTCTACCAAAATCGCAAAGTCAGTTTTCTTCTGTTGTTGATGCACCACAGCATGCCTCAGAATCTATTCCCCGTCAAATGCATCTTAATACTTCCACCATTCTTTCTTTAGCTCCTCAGTATAAGTCTACCACATTCACAGCACCACATATCGTCTGTGCTTTGTTTGCTCAACCTTCTACTAAGGCTTCCACTTTGGCTATCAATCCAATGATTGTGCTTCCCCAGTCTACTAGTGAATCCATGTTCAATACTCTTGATGATCATTGTTATACTCTTGAGCCTACCGTTGAATTAAGTGGACCGCTAAAATTTCTTACTAAGAAGCCTAGCATACTAGAAGACCAGAGGAAATGGTTGCGAAAGTTAAGAGTGTAGAAAATGATATGAAAAGTTCCTTGAGACTTATAGGCTATGAAGATGTTTTATACAAAAACTGGGGCATGTTGTCAAGTGTTAACCTTCATCCAAGCTATGAGACATCAAAATTTGAGGAGCTTGGTGGACAACATGATTCTGTGAAACATTTAAGACAATATTGCAATCAATCAAGGGAAACTGAAAGAAAGAAGATGGAAAATGCACCTATTGTCGTGCCAGGACCAAAGCAGAGTTTAGGAGTTCCAACTCACCAATACTGTTAGCCTCAATCTCGACCTTACATATCAAATCCACTTACTCATATGCAACAAGGTTCCTCTTTTCAAAATCCAAGGAGTTTCATTCTACTTTCTCAATATCCTTTGAACAATACACAATTGTGTACCCATACGTCTTCTTATCCACAATGGCATGCACTTGTCCCTGAACATCATCCTCGACCCCTATAAATTTACAAGAAACTTCTAAATACAAGTTTCATTCGAGGCCAGAGTTCGCAAGGAGGAGGAAGAAAAGGATAATTTCACTCCTAATGGGGAATCCTATGCCAGTTTGTTCCAAAGATTGAGACAGAAGGGCATGATTACTCTTCTCCTTAGGCACACTTCTAATCGGCGGTTAAGAAATTTTAATCCTAATGCACGATGTGTGTATCATTCTGATACTCAGGGTCATAGTATTGAATATTGTCGAGATTTAAAAAGAGAAATTGAAAAGATGATTTAAGATGGATCAATTATGGTGCAGAACATTGACAGTGAGGGAAGCTCCAGTCATGTTGATATGCAAACCAGTGGCTAAGTTGTCAGGCTGAGCAATTGAGAAGTCGCCCCTTTCCCTACTAGGAAGAGGTCTGGTAGCTTATTTTGTTTTATTTTCTGTGTTGCCAATTATTCCAAGTTTGTAGTTCGGGATCTATCTTGTTTTGTCCTTTTGTCATTTATGTTCAAACCCTTCTAGCTTTTATTTTAACTAAATAAAGTGTCTCATTTTACTTTGTGTTTTAAATGTGTTGTTTGTTTATTTGTTTTTTCATAGTACATTTTATGTTGACTTTAGTGATATGGCATGCTAGTGAAATTTTCAGTCAGATCTTAAAATCTAGTTTAAGCATGAACATTGAATCAGAGGGTTAAAGTTAGAAAAAGAGAGCATCTGAGAAAATAGATAGAGTGCTGGGGAATTTGTTGATCAAGTTAAAGCCTTCTTTGAAAATTAAGGCAATTATTTTGAGAATCATGACAATAACTTGGTCATTAATTGAAAGACATATCTCAATTAGGTCAAGTAGTGAATGTGCGATACTATGTCAAAAGAAATAGAAAAAAGATCAGCTCCACGAATTCATGAGTCCTTCAGCATAAGGAATGTACAACGAAAGTGGAGTTGTATGTTTGACAAGGTTAGAAGAAGAATTGGCACACATGCTCTGACAAGGTTAGAAGAAGAATTGGCACACATGCTCAGTTGAAGTTAGTGTTGTTAAAGGTGTCACAAATGATCTTCATCTTTGATTTCATATTGCGTGATATGTACTTGCATTTTCAAGAATTGATATGACGAAGGCATTTCATTCGGCTATCCAAGCATTGTGTCATCCTCTGTTTATCCCATTTGAGCCTTAGTTTTTTTTCTTTCATGCCCCTCTTTTGGAATCAGGATAGAGTCAGTAAAACTTAAAAAAAAAGTGTCGAAAAAAATGTGTCCAAAAGGAAAGAAAAAAGAAGAATGTCAAAAATAGGGTAAAAAAATCCCAAAGAGAAAAGATAAAATAAAGAAACAAAAATCAGAATCACTCAAAAGAACAAGCTGTCAGAACTACGCATGACCTGATTCTCCTCTCCTGGGGGTAAGATACGTATGCTGCCCTGCTCTGGGCTCGATCCCACCAAATAAATAATTTAGAATTGTCAGTCAAAAGAAACTGGGGCATGAGTTAATCCTCATTGTTTGAGTTGATTCCAAAAGTTGTAAGTTTTATCCCACTTCAAGTGTTGTTTGAGCCTCATGCTATCCATTATTTCTAATCCTATCCAAAAGCCAAGTTACAACTAAAGAAAAACCTTCAGATCAATCTTTGAGAATATTAAAGATAAGCATGCAATGGATATGATAATGCATTTTGGGAACTACTTATCTTCCTCTGCTTAAGGAATCAGGAGAGAAATAAAAATGAGAGAGCCTTATTGGTAAAAACCCTCACGGGCACCATAAGGCGATGGTAAGTAGAGAGAAATAAAAATGAGAAAGTCTTATTGGTGAAGACCCTCACGGGCACCATAAGGTGATAGTGAGCTGAGAGAAAAATGAGAGAGGCTTGTTGACAAAACCCTTCAAGGTGTCACTAGCCGAATGAGGTCTTAAATACAATTGACTTAAGAAAACAACTCAGCTTCAAGGCCATTAACTCAACAACAATTGGGAGAAAGTTTGGATGGAAAGATCAGGCAGCCTGATCCAAAATGCATGGCATAATTTCTCACTTCTTTAAATACAAGAGGCAATGTTGTTGCACAAGTTCGGTAATCAAAACCATGGTAAAACTCATAATTCAATATCTCTAGGAGACACACTTCCTTGTCAAGGAGACGCATTTCCTAGGAAAATTCAAGTAACATTTGTAAGGAGACGCACTTCTTTGTTTGGTAATTCAAGCGACATTTGTAAGGGGATACACTTCCTTGTTTGGATAATTCAAGAAACATTTGTAAGGAGACACGCTTCCTTGTTTTGGTAATTCAAACAACATTTTTAAGGAAACGCACTTCCTTGTTTGGTAATTCAAGCGGTATTTGTAAGGAGACGCAATTCCTTGTTTGGTAATTCAAGCGGTATTTGTAAGGAGATGCACTTCCTTGTTTGGACAATTCAAGCAACATCTATAATAAGACCCACTTCCTTGTTTGGGTAATTCAAGCAGCATTGGTAAGAAGATACACTTCTTTGTTTTGGTAATTTAAGCAGCATTGGTAAGGAGATGCACTTCCTTATTTTGGTAATTTAAGAGGCATTGGTAAGGAGACACACTTTCCTATTTGGGTATTTCTAACAACACTGGTAAGGAGACGCACTTCTTTGTTTGGGTAATTCAAGCAGCATTGGTAAGGAGACACACTTCCTTGTTCTGGTAATTTAAGCGGCATTGGCAAAGAGACGCACTTCTTTGTTTGGTAATTCAAGAGGCATTATTAAGGAGATGCACTTTCCTGTTTGGGTATTTCTAGCAACATTTGTAAGGAGACCCATTTCTTTGTTTGGATAATTCAAGCGGCATTTATAAGGAGACGAATTTTCTTGTTTGGATAATTCAATCGGCATTTGTAAGGAGATACACTTCCTTATTTTGGTAATTCAAGCAACATCTATAAGGAGACGTACTTTCTTATTTGGGTAATTCAAGCAACATCTGTAAGGAGACAAACTTCCTTGTTTGGGTAATTCAAGCGGGCATTTGTAAGGAGACGCACTTCCTTGTTTTGATAACTCAAACAACATTGGAGCCCGCCCGAAGCACAAGGTGAATAAATAAAAAGTCAAGCAACAAGGTGAAACAATTGAAAACCAAGCAACAAATTGAAAAATTGCAAGTCAGAAGCCCGCTTGAAGAATATGGTGATGAAACTCAAGTCAAGAGTTTAAAAGAAGCTGCATAGATAAGACTTATGTAATTTTATTTATATTTTTAACTCTTGTAATTTTTCATTTTTTGATGTAATGACAGATCGCAACCAGAACCTCGATGGGACCTCACTCGACTCTCCAACTCGGTATAGTCCATCTCCTTCCAATCCTTTCAGATACCTGTTTCATTCTTTTAATAATGGCCGGGACAAAATTTTGTCTTGTTGTCTACTTCTTTGTCTAAAACACTTCATTTTTACATTCAAAGGGGGCATACTGTAGACACCTAATTTTTTCCATCCCAAATCTAATTTTATTCATTTTTAGCTCACACTTTACTACGCACCCTCACCCGTGTGATAATCCCTCCACAAAATAACAAAACAATAACCACTAACTAATTTTATCTTATCCTAACAACCTACCCAATTAAAATAAATCACCTCACTACCCCACCCCTACCCCACCTCTCTTCTAGGTTGCCTTTCCCCTCACGTGACTCCCCTACATTTCTTTTCCATAAAGAAAAGACGTATATACACACCAAGAACACACAGGAATTGGGAGGAGATTCACAAAAAAAGCCAATAATACTCTCACTGACCAGAGAACCATGTTATACTCATCTTCTCCACACAAAAAAAACTCCATACACACAGCCACACAGTGACAGATGGAGAGATAACAGAAGGTAACGAAGAGAGAGATGATGAAAGAGTAAAATCGAGAGAGAAGTGAGGGATCAAAGGGGGGAGAGAGAGAATAGGGTCAACAAGGGAGCTCGAAATTCGACCCGTTTTATTCGATCTCCACCGTCGTCTAGCTCACTGGAGGTCTGGGTCGCGAAAATAGTAGTTCCAGCAACCAACGCCTCAAAAACAGCCTAAAACGCCCAGGAATCCATCGAAATCTGTCCGGATTTCTCTCTGTCCTGTGATTTTCAGTTTGGAGTTGGCTCGTGATTTTCAGTTTGAAGTTGGCTCGTTTGAGATTTCATCTGAGGTTTTTGGATCCGGTTCTGTGTTCTATCACGCAATTTGGCACAATAAAAGCCTCAATCGAGGTCCAATTCTATTCCTTCTCTTCTTTATTTTGTTATTTATCATGTTCGATGCTATAAATCAAATACGGTGTATTGGTTGATCTATGATGATGTGAATTGTTGTTTGTTTTGATTTGGTATTTGATTTCCTTGATTATGGATTGATTATGGTTTGTGTGATAAAATAATATCTTATTAAGGATTAAGTTGGATTTTGGGGGAAAAGATCAAAAATTGTTAAAAGTGAATATTGATTTATGTTGGTTTAGAGATGATTGCCTTATTCGGCATGAAAGCAGACTTTGTTAAGTTTGATAGCATCATATTTAGGCCGCAGATCATCAGACAAACGATAGGGGTAGGCAAACTTATGGATTGTGAAATTGGTGAAATGTTTTAGATATGTGTTGAATGGTTTTATTTACCGCATTTGAATCAATTGTATTCATTTAGCCGGGGAATGCCCCGAAGCCATTTGTATTTATTCATCAGAAAATGCCCCGAGGTATATTGTACCCGGAGGATGTTCGTGATGAAGGCCCGAGGCATCGGGTAAAGCATTGGAGCATAGTTTAGGATTAGTGTAGGTTTACCTTTTAGTACCTTTTTTATTTCGGGTTGTAATAATTGGATTGGATATTATATTTTTGGATTTGTTTTGTTTCGTGTGTTTGATTGATTGTTATGTGTTTTATGTGGTTTATACATTTGTAATGTCAAATTAGCCGATATGCTCCACCAAGCGATCGTGGTCGAACCACGGGATCGAGGAGTGCCTAACACCTTTCCCTCGATCAACAAAATTCCTTAGCCGAAATCTCTGTTTGCAAACCAGTCTTAAAGAGTCAAATCATTTTGAAAAGGATTTTCCAAAGATGACTTGGCACACCGGATTATGCTAAGTGCTGACTCTGAGTTTTGAATATAATGAATCCTCTTCAAAACAAACTTCTTCATTTTGTCACCTTAATAATAAAAATCCTTTCGAACTTTAAATAAAATCTTTTTGGGTAAAAAGGGGGTGTGACAATAAGCAATCAAAATAGATCTATGTATTTGGCTTATGGGCCATCCCACGGGCTAGTCTAACCCATATTGCTCAAGATCCACACCTCATGGGCTTATCCGAGTGGGGCTAAAGAGCCATGTTTTTAAATGGGCTGCAAAAACTGAAGCCCAATTCAATCAAAGTACAGGCTGGGTCAGGCCGACCCAATGGGTCTGACCCATATTGACAACTCTAATAGGATGTGAAACTACATCGAGGCGATCCATATGGAAAGTGATGAATTTTGAGCACGAGTTCACTAATTTATAAATGGGCAAAGTCATTGAAAATTAGAGAAAATGTGTCTTTTAAATCTTGAATGAATGATTGGTTATATTGACCAAAAACATAATTAGATAATTTGATTTAGTTAATTGTGGACTTAATTAGTATATTTTTTCACTAATGACAGGGATATATTTCTACCTAGAGTACGACAGAGGGTATATCTGTATCACTGGTTAAAGTTTCGGACATGCACTTCAGACCGTCATTCAGTTTGTCATTATTTTATGATAGTTGTTTTCCAACATTTATTTTCAGATTTATGATTCAAAAATATTTTAGTACTTAAAACCTTATGGCGTATTAGGATATTCCGCACATGTTGTTTTGTTGTTATTATTCAGTGCTCACACCGGCTCATGGGTTAGCTTGTGGTCTTTTGGGACCATAAGCACCGTGTGGTGACCAGGATGTATTTTTGGGTCGTTACAGTTTTAGCCTTGTTACTTCTTTCCATCTGTAAGTTGCTTCCATTATTGATTTATTCACTTGTTTCTGATTTCTATTGAGCTCCTATATCATATGTGATTATCCACAGCTTTATATACTCAGTACATATTTCGTACTGACGTCCCCCATGGGGGACCTGCATTTCATGCTGCATGCACAGGTACCTCATCTCATACACCACACAAGTAGGATCCAGGATATCCAGCTGCTTTTGGTGAGCTCCAGTTTACTTCGGGGCTTTTCGTGTCATATCCAGTCACTTTTGGTATTGTATAGAAGTTAGTTATATGGCGGGGTGTGTCCCGACCTTAGTTAAACTCTGTGTATTATCTAGAGGCTTTGTAGACCTAATGTACAGTCAAGGTGGTATTTTGTTAATAGGCGTGATGGCTCCAACGGCCAAGTATTGTATATACATATATATGTGTGCTCGAGCTTATACAGGTGATTATTTCCTTTTATATGCGACATGATGTTATTCCAATTTCGAGTTGTCATAGAGGTATGCATGGGAAGTATAAGGTTATGAGTTGGTTCTCCCGGGCCTCCTCAGTTACGGGTGCCAGTCCGCCCCAATAGGATTTGAGGCGTGACAAAAGTGGTATCCGAGAAGTTCGTCCTAGTGAGTCTACAAAGCCATGTCTACGTAGAGTCTTGTTTATCGGTGTGTCATGCACCGCATCTATAAACAGGAGGCTATGGAGATTTAGGAATTATTTCTTTTCTTCATGTCTTAGATCGTGCGATAGAGCCTATATTGTGTATGAAGTCATAGTTAACCACTGAAGTCGTTTGTTTCTCTTATTATAGTAATGATGCAGGTTATCAGAAGCAAGAATACCAGTAAGCAAGTAGATGTGGCTACCGGAGAGTGGACTAGTAAGTCGCCCACTATACCAACTAATCAAAGTGAGGCTCCAGGTGAGCATGCATCAAAAACTTCTTCCACTCTGGAAGAAATAAGGAGGAGGAGAACTATATCCCCAGAGCCACCTATTAATGCTGTTGATCAAGATCTTAGAAATGCAGTGCAACTTTTGACTCGTATAGTTGCTGGGCAAGCTCAAG
>NC_061112.1:152137033-152138693 GCF_002878395.1 Capsicum annuum | reverse complement strand
AATAAGGGGGAGGAGAACTATATACCCAGAGCCACCTATTAATGCTGTTGATCAAGATCTTAGAAATGCAGTGCAACTTTTGACTCGTATAGTTGCTGGGCAAGCTCAAGGGCAAGTCATTCCTACCACGGGTCCTAGTAGTACAGATAGGGCGGCTAGCCTTCGAACACAGGATTTTCTTAAGATGGATCCTTCCACTTTTATTGGATCAGATCTTAACGAGGACCCACAGGACTTTATTGATCAAATTCAAAGGGCCTTAGATGTTATACATGTAACGGGTAGAGAGACAGTGGAGTTAGTAGTGTATAGATTTAAAGGGGAGGCTATATATTGGTAAGAGGACTGGAAACAATCTAGGGGTATTGATGTACCCCCAGCTACTTGAAAAGAGTTCAAAGAGGCATTTCTTGATCATTATCTTTCATTTGAGATTCGTCAGGCCCGTGCAGATCGGTTTTTAAATCTTTGTTAGGGGAATATGAGCGTGAGGGAGTACAGTCCGATTTAATTCTTTGTCGAGAAATGCTCCTAATGTTGTAGCTGCTATGGATGATAGAGTTCATCAATATGTGGATAGGATGGATCCATATCTGGTTAGAGATTGTACTATTGCCGCTTTGAACAAAGATATAGACATAGCGAGGATCCAAGCTTTTACACGGAAAATAGAAGATCAAATGCAGAGGATAAGAACACAGGAATTAGAGAGAGGATATTCCAAGAGAGCCAGATTTACAGGGCAGTTTATGGCATCCTAAAGAGGGTTCAGACCACAGTTTTCTGCTAGAACACCTAGGCCATTATCTTTTTTTTCTGCAGCTAGTGCCCCACCACAGTTCCAAGGGTCCAGAGGAAATTAATTTGGGCACCGAATTGAGAATCAGAGTTCGTGGACAGTGGGGTACCAAAGGAAAGGTAATATGAGTCAATCAAGACCTCCTCGAGAGCCATGAAATAAATGTGGAAGGTATCATTTGGGCGCATGCCGGCTGGGGACCAATGTTTGCTTTTGGTACAGTATGTCGGGGCATATGATGAAAGAATGTCCACGAAGAGGCATAGGGGGTATGGCACGACCTACGGGGTCATTTGTTGCATCATCATCATCGATGCCTTATTCAGGGAGGGGTGCGCAACCAATGGGTCGTGTTAGAGGTGATAGAGGAGCCACGAGTTCTAACAGGGCTTAAAATCGTACGTATGCCCTAGCGGATCGACAGAATTTAGAGGCTTTCCCAGATGTGGTTACAGGTACGTTGTCTATCTTTTCATTTGATGTATATGCCTTAATTGATCCCGATTCTACATTATCTTATGTTACTCCATTGGTTGCTCGAAAGTTTGAAAGAATACCCAAACTATTAGTTAAGCCATTTAAAGTGTCCACACCGGTTAGGGAATCTATTATAGCTAGAAGGGTTTATCAAAACTGCATAGTAACTGTTTGTAGTCGTGATACGATGGCTGATCTTGTGGAGTTAGAAATGGTAGATTTTGATATTATAATGGGTATGGACTGGTTGGCGTCTTGTTATGCCACAATTGATTGCTGCACGAAAAAGGTATATTTCCATTTTCCAAATGAATCAGTCCTTGAATGGAAAGGTGAAATTAGCGCGCCAAGAGGTAGATTTATTTCTTATTTTAAGGCAAGAAG
>NC_061112.1:152123535-152134033 GCF_002878395.1 Capsicum annuum | reverse complement strand
TATATATGTGTGCTCGAGCTTATACAGGTGATTATTTCCTTTTATATGCGACATGATGTTGTCTGAATTTCGGGTTGTCATAGAGGTATGCATGGGAAGTATAAGGTTATGAGCTAGTTCTCCCGGGCCTCCTCGGTTATGAGTGTCAGTCCGCCCCAATAGGATTTGAGGCGTGACAATAAAGTGTCATTTTGATATTTTTTGCTGAATCAGCAAATTTATACTGTGTGCGTGTATTACACGCGCCTGATGATGTGGAAAGTGATAGATAATATGCCAAGATGTGTCATTTTTCTAAAAAAATAATTTTTAAATTATTAATTTAATTTTTTTAAAATAATCAATAATCACCCTCCCCCTTCCTTCCCCCTACCCCAACATTATCTTCTCCAAATTATCCTGCAACAATGTCGCCCCCCTTACCCCCTACTCCCACCCTCCAAAATCATCTTCTAAATGCAGCAGTGCCTCCCATCCCACCCCCATACTCCACCCCAACATTGTTTCTCTAACTCACCCTCACCCTCTAAAATTCTAATTTTTTGAAATTTCAACAAGGAAGCCATCGATGAACCTTCACTAAACACACACAAAATTTATTTCCTCCTCTTTGAGATGATTCATGGCAGGCACCAAACCCATCTTCTCCAAACACCACAACCTCTCTACTCCACGTAGAATTCATCTTCTTCAAAACACCCCTGCTGCCTCTCCATTTTTGTACACTATTAATAACATTTTTGTAAAGCAAATAATAACACCATTAATCTTTTCAAGTACATTTTTTTCAAGCAAATAATAACACCATTAACATCATCTCAATCATCTTCATTTTAAGAAACAAGAATTGGTTAAAGTCAACACACGAAAAAATTAAGAATTTTTATTTCTTGATTTAACCATTCTTATTTTTTGATTTCTTCTTTCTTAAAAATGTAAGATTCTTGATTTAACCCTTTTTTTTTTTTTTTGCTCTGTTAATTTGATCAATCAAATAAAAATTAGCATAAGAATGTGTTAAGAAAAGGTAAAAAATGGTGGAAATTTAATGGATTGAAAGAGTGAGAGCAAAAAAATTATAAAAACGTCCCTCAAATGCGCTTTCAATGCGTGTATCACACGTTCATTGTTGATTCAGCAAAAAGTGTCAAAATGACACACTTTATATTTACTTGAGGTGTTAAAAGTAAACAACGTCTACTTAAGGTGTCTAAGTGAAAGATAATGCCAAATTTAAGGATCGTCGATGGATTTAGCCTATCTTTTATTTTCCCCTCAAAATAATATGATCATTCCAGGAGCCACCACGTCAGTCAACTTGATCATCAACCGTCCATCACACATCCCTATGCAAAAGATCATATCTTACTCCACGTGTATCAATAGTACTGCTTTTCCTCTACTGGGCCCCCCTATCCACCGACCCTACAAAAGGAATTCCCTAAAAACTACCCGTCTACGCCTACCTAATTAAACAACAACAAGAAACAAATAAAGAAATAATTTTTCTTTTGATTCATCAATTTATCAGCACTACATTCGTTTCAAAAGACTTTTTTATTTTTCAATTTATTTTTAAAAATTAATCTTTTCTTACAACACTTAAATCTAATTTTACACATGATATATTATTTAAGATTATAAAATTAAAAAATATATATATATATATTTAATTTAAAATTAAAAAATTAAAAAAATATATTATTTTATAAAAAATTCATGTCAAATCAAATTTATCATTATGATTTGACAACCAATTAACTTTTGAAAAGGTATTACAAGGTCAATTTTTTCTTTTTTCGGGGTAAAAATAAAAAGTTGTGTTAAATTTATGTCTTTAATGCTTTTTTCTTTAATACAAGGTCAATTTTTTCTTTTTTTGGGGTAAAAATGAAAAGTTGTGTTAAATTTATGTCTTTAATGCTTTTTCTTTAATCTGTGTGTCAAAATCTAACAATTCACTTATTATGAAACTGAGGGAGTAATGTTTAAGTTTCAAGTTGTTTAACTTACTTTCCATTTTAGTCTATTAATTTTTCTAAAAAATATATACTATATCTTTTTTATGATAATTCTTGAATTTCAATTTTTAACATAATATATTTAAAATTATGAGATTAAATAAGATTTTAATATATTATATGCATTTTTAATTTAAGACTACAAGCTTTAAAAATCTTTTTATTATTCTTAACTCTATATCATATCAAAATCAAACAAATTAAATGAAAAGAAGGGAGCATTGGCTTGGGAATTGTACTATTCTCAAACTATGAAGTTAACAACAACAATTTAGTCCCATAAAATGAGATTTGAAAAAAATAATATGTATATAGATCTTATATCTTGATCCCAGAGTAAGATAGATAGGTTGCTGCTGAAAGACCTCTAACTCAAGATGAAAACAGACTAAAAAAAGACCCAATAAAAGTACAAAACATCAAAAATAATAACAACAAATAATATTATAATCGAACTAAGAAAAATATTAACATAAATAAAAAAATAAGAAACTATGACAATAGTCCTACAAAAACTTGTAAGAGCAAGACAAGTCCTATCTTACTAGTATGTCCTGTGAGGTCATAAACTAAATAGACATACTATATAATACTTTCTCTGTTTTAAAATAATGTTCTATTTCAACTTGACATTGAATTTAAAAAAATAAAGAAGAGTTTTGAATTTTATAATTTTAAATTAAAATTATATAAATATACCAACATACCTATTAATTTTATGATCATAAATATTCATGTGAAAATTTTAAATTAAAATATTATAAATTTTTATTTTTTTTCGGAAACAAACTAAAAAAAAAAAAAAAAAGTATGTCACTTTTTTTTTGACGGGGGAGTTGATCATCAAAATCCAGGGCTAAAAGGGAAACAAAAAGAAAACCTTAGGGGCTTTTATATGGAAAGATTTTAAGGAATTATCGAAAAGGGCAAAATGGTAAAAGAAGCGCGAGAAATTGCTACAGCCCCACGTTAACTGAATGATCCGTAATCAATTTATTTTATTTTTAATTAAAAGGGGTAAGATATTAAATTAGCGTTTTTGGTACATAGAATTTTGTGAGGAAAATGGGTAGGGCCTTTGTGTATGTAATATTGGGAGGAGGTGTTGCTGCTGGTCATGCTGCTCATGAATTTGTTAAACGTGGTGTCTCTCATGGTGAACTCTGCATTATTTCTGAAGAACCTGTAATATATTATTACTTTTTTTTTTTCTTACTTTCTTTACTAATATTCTATTAAGTTCTTGATTTTTGACTATTAAAATGGGTTGTTTTTTTGCTTCTCTGAGCTCACTTTCAGCTTTAATTTGTGGGGTTTTGATGTTTTTGTTCTCATTTTGTTGTTACTTTATTTGGGTATTGGTGCTACTTGTTCCCTTAAAATATTGTAGATGTCCAATCTTGGGAACCTGGAAATATTAGTACTTTTTTCCTCACTTTTTTTCACTGTTGTTGTATTATTTTCTTGATTTTGACTAGTCAAATAGGCTATTTTTTGGTTCTCTAAGCTCAGTTTTAGCTTTAATTTATGGGTTTTTGATGTCTTCGTCTTCTTCTTGTTCTTTCTTGATTTGGTATTGCTGCTTATTTCTTACAAAAAATGTTGTAAATGTTCAATCTTGTGAAATTTTTTCTTCTTATCTGAGCTGAATTCTGTGTTTTAGATGGTTTTTATAATTTCTTACAATGTTGTGAATGTTCTATCTTGGGAAATTTTGCATGTAATCTAATTTGAGTGGGTTTTCTTCTTATCTGAGCTGAATTATGGGTTTTGTGTTGACTTTTTGGGCCTAGTAGTGTAAATTTTGATTTTCTTGGCAGCAGGATGAGTATTTGGATAATTGAATCAAATTGAAAAGTTTTGAATTTTTGTAGCTTCACCCTAATATTGATGGAAATAATATGTTTACAACAGCTAGTTCTTTGGTCTGGAACAACTGATGTCACTTGAATATTACTTCCAAAGTAGTATCTTTTGTTAGAACTTCATTATTTATAAGGCTGTTGGTTTATGAAGAGGTGTGATTAACAACTGTTTTGCTCCTAGTGATCCTTGATTTGCTTTGATGTATCCCAAAAACTTGTTCTGCTTCCAATAACAATGACTTATGATAGAAATGCTAACAATCTGTAGATCTGCTATTGAGTTTCAAGTGCATACTGTCTACTTGAAGCTCTGCCCGAATGGTTATTCCTTTATACTCTTCCTCCCTTCCTTCATTCATTTTCGAGGAGGCAAAGATGCACAGAACTTAGCTATTTTATCTTTCCAACTCCATGTTTTGTTATCCCCATCCAATTTAATATCATTAGAATAATGAAGATTATAGCTTTGAGTCATCTGCTCCTTTCATCTATCTTGATCTTTTACTTTCCCCGAGTTAACATTAGTGTCATTAATGAAATAAGACCGATGATACTTCCTTACGGAGGCAATCATTCAACATAGTAACACATTATGGCTCTCTCTTGTTGGAGCTTTTTCTTTCCCCATCTTCTAAACAATCTGCCATTCTTTTCAGGTTGCCCCTTATGAACGACCTGCGTTAAGCAAGGGTTATTTACTTCCAGAAGGTATCTCTCAGTCACTTCATCGCTGTTCAGATTTTTCTCTTAAATTTCTTCCAAATGGATGATCTTGCTGTCTTTAGATTCAAAGAAATTTTTGTTGTGCACTGTAATTTGGGGCAACATCTACAAGCATCAATGGTGGAATCCTCCCGGGCTCTAGTTATTGTTGTGTTAGAATTGCTAGAACAGGAAATTTGTATATTCAAGAGTTTGTGGTGGGGAGAATAGTAAGATCAGAAGGATTTCCTGAAGGAAACATGATATGCACATTTACTACAGTAAATAGCGTGGTTCATATTTGCCGACTTACTAGAGTTGATAGCATTGAACCATCTCTCCAATATACTGAAGCTAATTGTGTCCAATTTGCGTTTAGCAGTTTTATGTTTTTGTTGATTCATCTCTTCCTGTGCCTTATCATGGACATACTGTTTTATTGGAAGCATGTAAAATTAATCATCTTGTCCTCATTACACTAGTTAAAAGGAATAGTTCTATCTTTACAGTCGCTTAACAAGAGTTATCCAGATGAGTTGTTTCTGCTGTTTCTTCTTCTCTCCTATTTTCATTTGTTTTAACTTATTGAGATTGTATTTTATGCAGATCCTGCACGTCTGCCTGCTTTTCATTGTTGTGTTGGTACAAATGAGGAAAGGTTGACATCGAAGTGGTACAAGGAACATGGTAATTTCTTAGGATCTTTTGCTTCCTTAACCCTTTATAATATTTTAGCAGGCATTATTATACTTAATGAATTTTAATTTATGGTTCTCATATTTAAAATTTTCCAAAGTGATTACATATCACTGCAGCAGGGCAGCTACTAACTGCCTTGAACTTATAAAGGTTATCCGTTATTGAATAACTTGCGTAGAGGTAGAGCTATAGAATACACTGTGTTATTCTATTGTAGTTAATGTAGCAGCATAATTTTGTTGTTGGTGTTTGGTTAAGGGATTGGAATCCATCACATATGGATGTTTTCAGAACCAAGTTTGATGTTTGTCTTAGCTTTTTAGGACTATCTATTGAGAGGATAGCTATTTCATAAAAGAAAAGGAAAAGATTAGACTTTCCATTCCGAAGTTCATCTATGCTTAGAGTAGCAGAAACCTTGTTTTATGTTGGAAGAGCATGAACTATTTCCTGATTTTTAATATCTGCTTACGTTTCATGTTTAGCCGACATTTTGAAAAATTAGAATCAGGGCAAAAGATGAGTGACATTCTTACTCTTCCTGGGCTGTAATTAGCTGCAGTAATACTGATTTTCAAATCACGTAAAATGAAGCTTCAGTTACCATGGATATCATAAGGTTCTGAAACTGATCTCTTTTTATGGAATGGCTAGCTGGGGATGTCAATGAAAACAAAAATTGCTGGTAACGGGCATCAGTGATTACAATATGTAATTATGTTAAGCTATTTCCTTTAGTTCTAGTTATTTTTTCGTGGAAAAGAATAAGGTTTTTAATTTCTTTCCTAGGATATTGATAATCATTGATTGTTCTATTGCCTTTAGGCATTGAACTGGTCCTTGGAACTCGTGTAAAATCAGCTGATGTGAGACGGAAGACATTGTTGACTGCAACCGGTGAAACCATAACCTACAAGTTTCTCATAGTGGCAACTGGTGCTCGGGTATCTAATTTATCTTTGGTCTCTTCTTCTGTAGCACCATATTTTGTTGCATGTTTTATGCATTAAGACATTAGAGTAATGTCCTCTTCTGAGTTCTGACGGAGTGAATAAGCAGGGGCGAGTGCAACTTTCTACACGGAACAGAAATTTAGGGGTATCCATTAAAATGCAACAAATCGTAGATATGATCCCATGTATTTAAAAATATAATGGGTTCAGTGCTAAGAACCCTTAGGGGTTCTAACTTTAAGGTTCTTAGCTAACACCACCTCCACCATACCATATATCCACAAGTGGGGTCTGGGGAGGGTAGAGTGTTTGCAGATCTTACCCTTGCTCTCTATGCCTCTTTAACTTTACGAGGTAAGGGTGAGGTGTGCGTATATTCTACCCTCCCCAGACCGCACTTGTGGGATTACACTGGGGTATGTTGTTGTTATTGTTGTTTGCTAAAAAACGTAAAGCAGAACCCACAAGGGTTATATCCTGTATACTTTCTATTACTAAACACCAGAGCCTTGCTTTAAGTGATTTCCCGGAGGGGTCGGTGGATACTGACCAAACTTGAAATACAATTCTGCTGTACCAACTAAGGAAAAAAAAAAACGAAAATTCTGCTGTCTCACAATACCTTAGCTTCTGCATAATCTTGTGCATGTGATTTTTAGAGTAAATTTATACCTGTGAAAATATTATTTTGGTTATAAGCCGTTCCGTGGGGATCGTGAAAAGAATGTCAAGAATCAGTAGCACAGAAATTGCATATAATCATTTTATATGTATCCCGTGCCTCCACTCTGCTGTAGAAATTAGGTGTCAAGCTTGTTAGGATAGATGTTAGGCTTCATGGACATCAGATGGGTAGAGTTCATTCAGTTCAGCAAGAAAGTTCGAAACACAATTTGATTAACAAGTGAGCTCTGAAGGTTCATGCCAAAGGGTTTCTTTGGTATGGACAAAGTTCAACCTCAAAGACCAAGTCCCTAGTGGACAATGAAAGTAAAAATTTATGAAGGCTCTGACTTTTGGTTGGCGTGTACTGTTAGGCTTTGAAGCTTGAAGAGTTTGGAGTGAGTGGCTCAGATGCTGAAAGTGTATGTTATTTACGAGATTTGGCTGATGCAAACAGGCTGGTTAATGTGATGCAATCCAGCAGTGGTGGCAATGCTGTTGTAATTGGTGGTGGCTACATCGGAATGGAATGTGCTGCTTCTTTGGTGATCAACAACATAAATGTCACCATGGTCTTTCCAGAACCACACTGTAGTAATTATTTTCTGCTCTTTTGTGAAGATGGAGAACTTTCTTTTCTGTTTCTTACTCGAGTTTCTTTAGGTAGTTTGTAAATTATATCAGAGGTAAAAGCTGATTTTTCCCTCTCTTAAGAATAATGCATAGTATACCTTTATTAGCTGGATTTCATCAAGAAAATACTAACAACTATCAGAAATCTGGCACACTCATTACTCTCCGAACCATGCTACTAGTAGAGGAAAACAATGATCTCAGTAATTAACCGGACTTCCACCCACACATTTCCTTAAAACATGAAATCAGAGATTGAGAGTTCATGTATGATAAAAACCAATTTGTTTCTTGTAATTGTTAAAAGCCAAAATCCGAGAGTTAGTTACAGTGACAAACCATAAATGTGCAACCATTGCTAATCTATCTTATGTTCATCAGAAGACTAACTGTTGTTCTTTCTAATATTTAAATAATGCATTTAATTTTCTTTCCTTTTCTTTTGTTGTTAGTGGCCCGTTTATTTACTCCTAAAATTGCAAGTTACTATGAAGAATTTTACCGGTCAAAAGGAGTTCAGTTTGTCAAAGGAACAGTCTTGGCATCATTTGATTTTGACTCCAATCAGAAGGTAAAGCCTGTTGCTTGCTTCACTTGGGTGGCGTTTGCTCGAAAGCTTTTCGCAGAAGTTTTGTTTGAACTACTTTTTCATGTACAAGATTTCCAACCTCAGTTTGACTAGTTACTTTGTTAGTGCAAACTCAGTTTGTGAGTGCTTAAAAACAGCTTTTTTAAACCCTTATTTGTTTGAATAAGAAAAGGTCAATTTTTGTTGAAGAGTGAAGATTTCCAAACTCCATTTGAGAAGTCACTTTGTTAAGCTGGAACAAACATTAATCAACTGTTGAATTTCCCAATTTTATATGTTACTGAAGTTATACTGGAACTGATGGTTGAATGCGGCGACTGTTATGCAGATCACTGCAGTGAATCTGAGAGATGGAACCAAGCTATCTGCTGACATGGTCATAGTAGGCATTGGAATTCGACCAAATACTAGCCTCTTTGAAGGGCAACTCACTCTTGAGAAAGGAGGGATAAAAGTCAATGGACGAATGCAGTCAAGCAACAGTTCAGTCTATGCTGTTGGGGATGTTGCAACTTTTCCTGTCAAAACTTTCGGTGAAACACGGAGACTTGAACATGTTGATTCTGCAAGGAAGGCAGCAAGACATGCAGTAGCTGCAATCATGGAACCAGAGAAAACAACTGAGTTTGACTACTTGCCGTTCTTCTACTCCAGAGTCTTCACACTCTCTTGGCAGTTTTATGGTGACAATACTGGTGATGTAGTCCATTTTGGGGATTTCTTGGGCAATAGCTTTGGTGCATACTGGGTGAACAAAGGTCATGTCGTTGGGTCTTTTCTAGAGGGTGGAACGAAAGAGGAGTACAAAGCTATTGCAAAGATCACAAGGCTCAAACCAGCAATCGAGGACTTGGCTGATCTTGAGACACAGGGATTAGAATTTGCATTGGCATTGAGTCGTCAAGCAGAGCCAACGGAGGCTGTTGTTGTCAGCAGTGGTTCGGGTTCCACTATTGTTACGGAGAAACCTTTACATGCTTGGCATGCAACAGCTGGAGTAATATTGGCTGCATCAATTGCTGCTTTTGCATACTTGTATGGTAGGAGGCGTAGAAGATGGTAAATGTCTTTGTTCAAGAAGCATTCCCCACTGGATGATTTTTACACGTCGATTCCAGCTGTGTTGTATGATTTTAGCTTTAGAGAATTCGAAATACTTGGCCTGAAAATGGCATAAATCTTACAGACATGTATTCTCCCTTTGAAAGTATATATCAATCAATACACGTTATCCTCAATTCCTCATCATCCTCTCTTATGTTCAAATTGCTTATGTTTGACACAGTACATATAATAGGAGGATAAAACAGCTTTAAAATGACTCAGAACAAAGTCAATTACCTTTGGTCCATGAACTCACGCATTGTTTAACTCCACAAGTGTCACTCAACATGTCGAGTGGGATAAAATAATCATGAGATACTTCAAGTTCTTATTCCACCAATCAAACGACACCAAAAGGTACAGGTACTTTCAAGGTACTGTAGCTTACAAGTTTGAAAAGAAAAACATTTCAGTTTTCTTCATGTAGGAACTAAATAATTTAGTCATTATGTAATTAAGGGCACGGCTTCCAAAGCAGGGCATTTGGTCTGCGAGAGGTCCCGAGTTCAATTCTCGGAATGCCCCCTTTTTTCATTTCTAATTTTATTTATATTTTCGAAGATGACTTTTATAGGCCAAAAGTCAATCCATCCCTTGGTGTAAAATGATTACATAGTTCTGAAAAGGCTGCTACCTTTTTTCATTTCTAACTTTATTTATATGTTCGAAGATGATTATTTTATTGGCCAAAAGTCAATCCATTCCTCAGTGTAAAATTGATTGCACACTAGTACTGAAAATGCTATCTAATAGTGTAGTTTCATCGTCTGTGTCAAATGACTGTGTTAATACCGAGACACTTAAACTCTGACACTGGGCTCGAGGTTGATTGGTGGCAAGGGTGTTAAGTGGGTCAAGCCAGGCAGGATTAACCCAGAACCGGCCCATTAAATTTATCTGGATTGAGGATCGGGCCGGGTTCAACAGTAAAATTTTTAAAAATAGTCTTAACCCGGCCCACTTAACCCAACTCGGTCAAACCCGCCTAAAGTCAGTCAAACTCGTTAAAAATCCGGTCAAACCCAATCAAAAATTAAAAAAAATAAAAAATTTCAATATACATTATATATACCCATTTATATACATTTTAAATACGTTAAACAATATATATACACTATATATATAATATATACTACATTAGTATTTAAAAAATATATACACATATACACAATTATACATATATACGCACCATTCAATGTATATGTACTACTTTAAATAAAATATACTACAATATATATACATTACAATATATATATATATATATATATA
>NC_061112.1:152111329-152123435 GCF_002878395.1 Capsicum annuum | reverse complement strand
TAAGGAGTGAATGAATGTTGAATTTTCTTAATTGCGAAATGATCCAAAATTTATAATTTATATGAATGAAAAATCTACAAATTATGCATCATTTTTCCAACTCATTCATGTTAATATTAACGGGAACTTGCATAGGATAGTCAAAATCAACGGGGGCAAAACCATACATTAGACTTGATTCTGCTGAGTTCTCCCGTGAAGACATAATTTCTTCAAGTTTCTGCTCGTCGTTCGGCTCCGGTTCCATTCCTTGGTTTCTTCTTTTCGCTCTAATCCAATCTTTGAGGCAAACTAAAACATTCATTGCATTGCTTCCCAATGAGTGTCGGTTGTCTCCTAGTTGCTGTCGTCCCTGACTAAAGGCGCTCTCTAATGCAACTGTTGACATTGGAACATTCAATATATTTCTAGCTAATCTTGAAAGAACAGGATATTGTGTTTCATTACTCCTCCACCAATCCAACGTGTTGATCCGTTGTCTGCGATCCTCTGGCGGGGACCGAAGATAATATTTAAGCTCTTCCCGATAACTTGATGTGTAAGCTATCTCATCAACACTGTTCCAACAAGGTAAATCATAAAAGGAATCAGGAAAATCACTATGTGTCGGCCTTTTAGAAGATGATGGCTCCTCGGGAGGATGAGGAGCAACAGTTGGAGTGATATTTATAGGTACGGCTAAATCAATTAAATCAACATAGTAATTATATATAATTTTTCTATGTATTCATCCCCATCACCCATAGCCGTCCACAAATCAGGTTGTACTTGTTCAGAATCATTGTTAGTATTTATTTCTAAGTTAGCATAAATAATAGTACTAAAGTGGCACATAGTATTATATTTCATGCACGGATTTAGCATAACACCAACCAAGTAAATAGGGGGAATCAGAAAAAATATTTTTAAAATTTAGTAAACATGCCATCAACAGTTTCTTTATAAACTTCTTTATTTTTATACTCTTTGAGCAAATCAGAAATATCGGTTATATATGTCAAAATATTACAAACAATAGGATAATAAGCACCGAAAAATTCAATCGTAGCTACATAAATTTTTTCTAAAAAAAATTAACAAGATCATTAATTACAACCCAATAAGAATCATGTAGCATGCGATCAGCAGAATCAGCAAATGAACCACAATATTGGTTAAAAGCTAGTGTAATAGGAACTCTATATTTATAAAAAGTTTTTAAAAAATCATACGTAGAATTTCATCTAATATCAATTTCCTCGAGCATCAATATTGGTGCAAGTCCATTTTCTTGACATTTAACTTTAAATTCTCTAATTCTTTTTCTTCGATTATTTCCTTGAATAAAATCAACAGCAAGACAGCTTTTTTCAATATAAAGCTCAAAAAACTCAACACCATCTTTTACAATTAAATTATATATATGACATGCACACTTAATATGAAAAATTTTAGGTAACGACGGAGATAGCTTAGATTTTAACTTTGTTATAGCAGTCTTGTTGTTAGAAATATTATCAAAAGCAATACATAAGATATTATTTTCAATATCATAAAATTTTGCAACTTTAACAATAAAATCTCCAGTATGTTTACGATCTTCATCATATAAAAAAGCAAGAATACGTTTTTGCATCACAAAATTACTATCCATCCAATGACAAGTAACGGTTAAATAATTATTTTTATTTACAGCACACGACCAAGATCAGAAGTTAGGGACAATCTACATTGAATATTTTTTAACAATATTGATAAATAAAAATAATATTGTGAATGGAGTCTAAAAATATCAGACCGACAAGTAATTCTAGTAATACCATTAAACATAGAATTATAAATTGCTTGAATATAATGAATAAAGACATCAGAAGAAGAAAAACTAAATGACAAACAACCCACAACTATCATTTTAGTTATTTCTTCCCGGTCCCTCAATTTATTATACTTCTTCATTACCTGATCGGTTGCTGGGTCCATTCTAGTTTGCGTTGGCCCACCAACATCCCAACACCTCGTGCAATATTTAACTCTCTTTCGTGAACATCACCTATATGTCTCATTAACGTACCCGTATCCATTTGCTTGCCTCCGCTTTTATGCTTATATATTTGTTGACAAATATTGCATTGCATCTCAGTATCTGATATACGTTCAAAAATTTACCATGCAATACTAGTTGTTTTACGAGCTCTTGGGCACAGGGAGGACGGGGAGGGAGATTAACCGATTCAGATCTAACGTTAGCATTTTCTACTGCGGGTGTCTCACCAATATTTTCATCATCTTCGTCTAAATTAACCGCATCTACTTTGTTTTTTTCTTCTATACTGTAACTTTTCTGAGCTTTTACATAATCCATATCGTGAGCACCTACACCTATTTCTTCCTCAAAAGGTGTACCAAACGGTACCGGGGCACCTACACCTGCTTCTTCCTCAAAAGGTGTACCAAATGGTACCGGAAGCGAAGACACACGGTTATATCTATTACTTGAAGTACCTCTACTAGGGGTGTGCATCGGTCGGTTCAGTTCGCTTTTACATGTCATTGGTTCAGTTTATCGATTTTCGCTTTTTAAATATGTAAAATCAATAATTAACCAATAAGATATTTTCTTATCGATTTCGATTTATCGGTTTTCGGTCCTTAACGGTTCGGTTTTCAGTTTAACCAATAAGAAAATACTTATAAAATAGAAATAGTAACAACTAATATAAAAAAATGAAATCTTAATTACCGCCAAAACCTACGCAATGCATTCTAGTTTACAAGAATCTTCAAACTTGAACTGAATGTTAGGAAAAAAATTGAATCCTAATTGTTGGAAGATAGATAGATAGATAGATAGATAGATAAGCATAAACTAATAATTTAGTGTATCTTTATTGGGTTATCGGTTAACCCGATAATTTTTTTTATAAAACCAATAAAAAATCATTAATCCGATAACCTAATACCAATAACCCAATAACATTTTTATTGGTTCGATTTATCGATCGGTTCCATTTTTGCACAACCCTAACCTCTACCACTAGTAATTCTCTTTTTACTACCACAACCGCTTCTGGGACCAAAAATTTTAACACCTTTAATAGCGAGGTTTCTTAATTTATCTATAATATAAATTAAACTAAAAAAATTCAAAATACACAAATATACAACAACAACAAACCCAGTATATTCTCACAAAGTGAAGTCTGGGGAGGATAGAGTGTACGCAGTCCATACCACTACCTCTAAAATACACAAATATAATAAAATTAAATATGCAACAATTAATACATTAAATAAAAATTAAACGTAAGAGATGGAACGACAATACCAAATTTTGAAATATCCGAAGGTTGCAACTTTAAAACTTTCACTCGTACTTTGTAATCGCAAAATTAAAAATTTAAAGTGAGCACTTTAGAAAATATATAGAATATTTGAGAATTGAGAGAGAATGAGAATTGACAAAATGAAAAATTGTGTGGAAAATGATTTGAAAGTGTAGGGTATTTATAGGAATTTTTTGGAGGTTAAAAAATAATTTTAAAAGTTTTTTTTTTCTAAAAGGTCCAAACTTGCCGTTTGAACCCAAAAACGACTATATAGCCGTTGGGCCAACAACTAGTATTTGGGCCCAATCCAACAACCCAATTTTAAAAAAAAAATGTTCCGGGCCGGTTAACCTGCGGATCTGAACTAGGCTTGATCCGAGCCGGGTTAATCGGACTCAACTACAAAATTAAAATGGTCCAAGACTTGATACCCTACGGTACATGAGCTGATCGAGCGGATTTTATTAAATGAGCCGGATCAACTCGGCCCGTTTAACAGGTTTAGTGGCAAGTTTGGATTCCAGACTAATTATTGATCTGCATCAGGTCGTTATGAGAGGGCCATGGCTGTAAAGTGATTTTCCTTCGGGGAAAGGTCCTTCAGGCTACCCAATTATGAAGCAATCGAGACTGAGCCGAAGTAACACCAACCACCAAAATAAGCCTACTGCCGCAATCAGGTTGGTCTATTTGCTAAACTTGAATTAAACCCCATACAGAAAGTCAAGCTAATGAAACAGGATTGAACTTAAGAACCAATTAGACCTCTATAATCAAATTTTAAAGTACATATAGGAGTTTCTTTACTTTCATTGTTTTGTCCTCAATTTTAGTAAGAATATATTATTTTGCATTTCTATTTAATCAACATTTTAACATCAACCTTGGTAAGTCTTAAATAATCTAATCCAAAATCCTAAGTTTGAGTGATACCGGTCTTAAGATATAGATTGAATTACAATTTTTTTTTCTCTTATAAATCTATTCAATAATAAACTAAACCAAAAGAACAAAAGGGAAAAAAGAAAACTATATGTGACCTTGGGTGTGTTTGGTATGAAGAAAACAGAAAATGTTTTTCAATTTTTTTTTTTATGTTTGGTTGGCTTGTATATTTTGAAAAATGTTTCAAATCAACTTATTTTTCTTAAATCTAAGAAAAATAACTTTGCTTCAAAAAGTAAAGAAAACATTTTTCAAAACTGTCTTTCAACCTTACTTTAAAGTTAAAATGTTGATACAATTTTTAAAATTATCTATCCCTCCCCTAATACCCTATCACCCCAACCCCCACCCCTACCCCGACCCCATCCCTCACCCACCCCAAAATTCAATTATTTTAAAAAGTATTTCAAAAAAATTTCTTAGTCCATCCCCTATCTCCACTCACCCCTATTCAAAAACAATATTTACATTTTATTAAAAGATTTAAATTTTTCTCTTACCCCACACTCCTACGCTCTCTCTCCCCTCTCTTATCCCTTCCTCCCACTCCACCCCCACCCCCTAACCTAAAAAAAAAATTATATTCTTTTAAAAAATTTTAATTTTTTTCTTCCCTTTTCCCCTCACTCCCCTGCCCCGACCCCAACTCCTACTATCCCCTTTCCCCCTCTCCTGCCAATTTTTTTAATTTTTTAACAAAAAATATTTAAAACTTTTTCTTACTCATCCCTACTGTCTATTTTGACACCCCATCATCCACACACCTACCATCCCCTTTTCCAAAAAAGAATTTAATTTTTTAAATTTATTTTTTAAAAAAAATTCTAAAATATATTTGTATGTTTTAACTAAACACTAAAATGTATTTTTTAAAAATTTTTTTTTATTCATCAAACAAATACTAAAAAGTATTTTTCATCCACCAATGAAAAACATTTTAGTTCGGACCAAACACACATCACAATATTCAATCCCCTTATCCTATTTTCACTTGTTTCTTCTTTCGCTGTATTTTCCGCTCAAAATTCTCTTTAGGTTCTACTAGAATGGCTTCCACTCTATCCACAATCACCCTTCCTTCTCCCTCTCACATTTCTCCATCTACCACTCACGCTTCTGTTTCCTTCCCCACCAAAACCCTACAACTACCCATTCGCACTCCCAAACTCCACCGCCGCCGCGCCACCTTCGTCCGCCCTCTCGCCGCCGTCGATGCGCCGGAGAAGGTCGTCCAGCTCGGAGATGAAATCTCCACTCTAACCCTCGCCGACGCCCAGAAACTGGTCGAGTACCTTCAGGATAAGCTTGGTGTTTCAGCTGCCTCCTTTGCACCCGCCGCCGTCGTCGTCGCTGCACCTGGTGGCGCAGCCGCTGATGCTCCACCTGTGGTGGAGGAGAAGACGGAATTCGACGTAGTCATTGATGAAGTGCCGAGTAATGCTAGAATTGCGACGATTAAGGCAGTTAGGGCCTTAACAAATTTGGCATTGAAGGAAGCTAAGGAATTGATTGAAGGCTTGCCTAAGAAATTTAAGGAGGGCGTTTCTCAGGAAGAAGCTGAAGAAGCTAAGAAGCAGCTCGAAGAAGCTGGTGCTAAAGTTTCCATTGCTTAAAATGAATTTGTGGTAAATGTTCGTTCTTGTTTGCGTTTTCGCAAGAGAATTCAGTTGTTAGATATACTTGTATCCAATTATCTAGAATCAAAGTTTTTTTCGCCCGTGTTTGCTTATGGCTATGCATCATTTGTGATTGTTAGTAGGATGTGTTTCTATGCGTTTATATTTGTTTTCAGTTCATTTGCTGCAGAGCTACTATCTATGGCAATTGCTCTTCGTAAGAATAATTGGGATCATTCTATGCTTGAATTTTGTTCCAAGAATTATTGGTTCTTATGTTGCCCAATCTCAAGAATCGACAACATTTGCCATCTTGTTTTCTTCTTTGTTCTTACTTTCATGCCTCGGTTACATTTAGTTTAAGCCGAGTTCTATCTGAAACAACCTTTCTATCCCCGCAAAGCAGGGACGGATCTACAGGGGTTCACGGGTGGCATGGCACCCGCAAACTTTGATCGAAAAACTCTCTCTCTCTCTCTATATATATATTAAATAAAACCAGTATATTATTTAAGTGCTACCCGATGCAGCTGAAATTTCACGTAGTATACCAGAGTTCAAGTCCAGACGCCAGCAGTATTTTGTTATTTTTTGTTCGTTATTCTATTTTCTATAAGTTTTTTTCCTCTTGACTTAATCTTTGTTTGACTCCTTTTTTTTTTTTTTGGGTAATCTTTATTTAAGAATTTTTAATTTTAAGTGTAGAACATAATTGGAGATTTCTTCCTTCAAATTTATAGTTAACCTCTCCTTGTAAATCATAATAATGATGCTTGGCTTGATGTTATAATTTCTTAACAATAGAATTGGGAATATCCATTGAATGTTGGCAACTATTTTGTACTTTCACGCTGACTGATAAGTTGAATTTAACTCTTGTTTACACAATTTATAGTAATAACAACAACAATGAAAACAAACCCAGTGTATTCCCACATAGTGGGGTCTGGGTAAAATGTATGCAGTCCATACACTACCTCCGGAGTAGAAAAGTTGTTTTTGATAGTATTTATAATAATAATCACATTTTTATTATTTGATCTATTTGTCTATACAAATTGAAAAGACAAATAATCAAATCGAAACCCAAAGTCTATAAAATCGATAAAATATTTGTCTTATTCGGGGCAGTGTAAATAGCAAAACGTAAAGCAAAAAATTAACTGATTTTCAACTGAATTCGTAAAAATTAGGTTCTTCGATAATGTTTCAATGAAATTTTCCTTCAAAAATCTCTTACTAACAAACCGAATTTCAGTGGGAAACATATAAAAATTATCTTTTTTGAGTAGTAGCTTTAACATTAAAAGTGACATGGCACTCGCAACCTCGAAATCCTAGATCCTCCTCAGTCGCAAAGGTAGATGTAAGATGTGATTACACCGGGTATATTGATTATTGTTGTTGTACTGTATTATATTAGTTTAGCTATGAGTTGGTGTGTCTCATTTGGTAAGTGAAAATAAGCTGATTCAGTGAAATGCAATCAAGTGTTGAATGGTTTCACCGGTGTTACTTCTCTGAACTCAGCTATAACGAAGATCACAAGGCTCAAACCTGGCTGATCTTGAAATATGAGGGTTTGGATTTGCTATGCCCCTGAAATTTGTAGCTTTTTTTCTACAATCTCATAAAAACAAGGAAAGCACTCCACCTTAATGCTTAACCAAACATGTTGATTTAATTCCAAACAGGCTTACTACTACAGATAGGTTGTTTGAATGGATATTTCCAAGCGCACTTGAAAAATAGAGATCACATCTTTATCTTCTGTGATTTTGCTAGAGCCTTGTGGAAGAGGCTCTTATTATCTTGGATCAACAGACCATATTTCATTGCTAACGCATGTTTGCACTTGGGCAATGAAGAACTCCTAAAGTAAGTCTCGAAGTTCTAGACTATACAGATTACTATGTGATAAATGCATTCATGCTCTGTGAATCGAGGGAAACCAGAGAACATTTGAAGCTAATAGTAGACTGTAATCATCAGCTAGGCTTCACGCAATATTTTATCTAAGATGGGGAAAAATCTTCGCTAAAGGCGTGCCAAAACCAACTCAGCGCGAGAACTTTTTCAACTACTATTACAGCTAATACAACCTTGAGGATGCAACACTAGTGTAATAAGCTACTAGCCTAGTGCTATCCTGAGCCAACTTGCGCACACGTCTACTATTACTAATAGTAGCACCGGTAACTCTGCCATCAAAGTTTAAGCAATGAGAAGAAATAACCTATGTATCTCCTTGTTCTGCACTCACTTCATTGACCAAAAGACCACATCCAAGGGCACAAACATCTTTGTCTCGCTTCAATAACATTCATAATAATTACATATATAGTAGATTTAACAGTCATTATGCAAAGTCATTGGTACCTAGACATGGAAAAAATCATTCAACAGGTGATGCATTTCAAGAACAGAATGAGCCCAATAGGATATATTACTGATTAACATCATCCTTCAAAGGATCATCTTCCCTCTATACAATTGGACAAGAAACAAGTCACCATCCAAATAGGGAATATCTACAGACTGATCTTACAAACATGAATTTGTTGAGCAATTGTCTTAGATACTAGTTCTGCATCAAAACAACCCTGAGGTTTCAAGTTCAAATCCACGAAGACAAAAACAATAGGTAATTTCTTTCAAGGTACCCTGTGGAATTAGCCGTGGGGCGTGAAAGCTGGCTCGAACACCACGGTTATCAAAAAAAAAAAAAAAAAACAATAACAAATGTTGGAAAATCACAAGCAAAAGGGGGTGAAAATCTTGATTTTTAGAAAATTGGGTACAATACAACTATCTAACAGCCGAATTCTCTTGCAAAATAACAGAAGAACTTAAAGTAATTTCCCCCAGATAATCAAAACAAAATAAGAATGAACATTTACCACAAATTCATTTTAAGCAATGGAAACTTTAGCACCAGCTTCTTCGAGCTGCTTCTTAGCTTCTTCAGCTTCTTCCTGAGAAACACCCTCCTTAAATTTCTTAGGCAAGCCTTCAATCAATTCCTTAGCTTCCTTCAATGCCAAATTTGTTAAAGCCCTAACTGCCTTAATCGTCGCAATTCTAGCATTACTCGGCACTTCATCAATGACTACATCGAATTCCGTCTTCTCCTCCACCACAGGTGGAGCATCAGCGGCTGCGCCACCAGGTGCAGCGACGACGGCGGCGGGTGCAAAGGAGGCAGCTGAAACACCAAGCTTATCCTGAAGGTACTCGACGAGTTTCTGTGCGTCGGCGAGGGTTAGAGTGGATATTTCATCTCCGAGCTGGACGACCTTATCCGGCGCATCGACGGCGGCGAGAGGGCGGACGAAGGTGGTGCGGCAGCGGTGGAGTTTGGGAGTGCGAATGGGGAGTTGTAGGGTTTTGGTGGGGAAGGAAAAAGACGCGTGTGTGGTAGAGGGAGAAATGTGAGAGGGAGAGCGAAGGGTAATAGTGGATAGCGTGGAAGCCATTGCAGCAGAAGCTAAAGAGAATTCTGAGGAGAGGAGAGGGAAATAGAGTTAGAGAAGAAACAAGCGAAAATAGGATAAGGGGATTGAAATTTGTGTTGATAAGGCCATATATACCACCTCTTTTGAGAAAAATTAAGTATGGGTGAAAAATAAATTTTAAAATTAAAATTGGTGATAATTTTGATCAATTTAAGTTAATTATTTTTTAATTAGTGAATAAAGTAAATTGGGGTTTAAATATAATCTTTTAGATTTTTAAAATTTTTCAAAAATCTTTCAAACTCCAAATTTTTAATTTTAAAATTTTCTCCCTTTTCTTATATTTCAATCTTTCTTTTTTCTTTTGTTTCTGTATCCAAATTTCTTTTTTTCCATCTCTTTTTCTCTCTCTTTATAGATTTTTCTTTTCGTTCATCTTCTTTTTTTTTTTTCTCTTTTCATTTCGCTCTTCTTTTCTTTTTAATCTTCATAGACTATTTAAAAAAAAAAATTAAAGAAAAAAATTAATTTCTTTTAAAAATAAATAAAGAAATAATTCAGCAACTATGAGAGTTGTTTCAGTAACTATTATAATTGCTATAATAATTACGGTAATTGCTGCAACAACTACTATTAGTTGTTGTGTTATAATAATTATCGAAGTTGTTGGAGCAACTATCAAAGTGTTGCTGCAGCAACTTTGATAGTTGCTACAACAATTTCGACACTTAATTTCTGAAAAAAGATATGATTGGAGGAGTAGCCCACGAAAAAGTGATATTTATGGTAAAAAGGGAGGTGGTGGTGATGGTAGTGACGCTGAATAAGAAGATGACATTTGTTGCGGTGTTGATAGCGATGGTGGTGGAGGAGAAAGAAGAAAAATAGGCGATAATTATGCAGAGGGGGAAATATTTGTGAATGTGGAAGAGCTAATAATGGTAGTGATAGTGATAGTGGAGGAAAAGGAGATGACAGCGGTGGTAGCAGCAAAAAGGGTGTGGAGGAGGAATGGTGGTGATGGTGTAGGGATCTTTGTGTAAATATAGTGTAGGAATCTTTGTATAAATACTAAAATTTGAGGATTTTAAAATTAGTGTCACTAATACGAATCTTAAAATTGTCACTTCTACTCAATATTTAAAACTTGTGTCACTTTTTTTTAGTTTTGTAACTTTTTTGTCACCCTTAATTAATTTGCCCCACCTCTTTTGCTCCTTCGATCCATTGACTATTGAATAATCTATCACTTTTTTTTTCATTTTTACTTGTTAGTTTTTATTTCATTAAAATTAATTTAATTAATTAATAAAAATAAATTAAATTAGATAAATTTAATATCATGAGTTTAATATTTAAATATTCAAAAATATATGAAACAATTAAGTTTTAAACTTTCTCATATTAATAAAATGTAAATATATATATATATATTGATGAAGTAAGTTATTTTATTTCCGACATCAAGCAAATGCAAAGAGTACAAAAATAGTTATGCTTGCTCCATTACAATATAAAAGTTAAGATTTGAAAGTCGGCCACAAAATTAAAAACAAAAAACTACAGAAGGCTTAATGTGATTATGAACAGCCTAGAGTTAAAAAGCTAACAAAATCTACACAGATAGTAGAATTAGAACTATTCACATATGATTGGTTGGACCAATAAAATAGACTGAAAAAATATTTAACCTCGAGTGATTGAATAGGAATTGAAGTTCCATCAAAACCCCTATGGTTCCTTTGTGTTCATAGGCACCCAAAAACACTTGGTAGTATCATTCTCCAAGTGTTACTGATGGCCCTATCAACTTTTCGGTGGCTCCAGCTCACAACTGCTACTTTGATAGTTTGAGACATCACCCAATTCAGATTAAAGAGGGAAAGAAACATATGCCATATGTCTGGAGCCAAAACACAATGTAGAGAAAGATAATTAACTGATTTTATGTTTTTCTGACACCAAAAATATTTGCTAACTAACTAAAAATTTGTTCTAAAAAGATTGTTCAGTGTCAAACAAGAATTCAACAATGCCAACCAATTGAAGCAAATTACCTTTAGTGGTAACTTTGTTTTTCATATAAGCTTTCATGGCCATAAATTTATCATATCATTCTGGACATTTAATAATTTACACTCCTCGTTACGTTGTATTTCTTTGCCTTAGGATCCAACAAAAGATATTCGTAGCTTGAGGAGTTATGTTGTAACCTTTCGGCCTATTCATTAATTTAAACAGACTCTCAAACTCTTCAGTTGAAGTTTCTCCTAAATAGTAATTTCAATTGATTGCCCTCTCTGTTCTGTATAACTATGGAGCTAGGATCCCGTGCTATTTGAAAGAGAGTTGGATAAAGCTCTTTCAAAAGAAGTTCTATAAAAACGAATTGAAGCGAACTTAAAAAACACTAACCCAAATTACTACGATCCGATATTGCTAATGGATTTAATTCCTTTGCCAAATTTACATGACATGGTAGAATTGGCCAAAAGCCCCCAACCTTTACATCAAATCTCAACTACACACTTGTACTTTGCGGGAGTCCTATGACCCTCCTGAACATTTTCAAAGTGGAATATTTACACCGCTAAAAGCTCATGCCCAAACATTGTTTCAATCAGTGAGTTGTACTCGCTGCCACATCATTTTTTTCTTTTTTTACTCTAAAAAATTAATTATCTTACTTTATATATTTTACTTTTCTCTCTATTCTTCAATATATATATATATATATATATATATATTCTCTTTTTTCATTTTCCTCCTCCGTATACATATATAT
>NC_061112.1:152087408-152111229 GCF_002878395.1 Capsicum annuum | reverse complement strand
TATATATATATATATATATATATATATATATATATATTATCCTTCTTTTTCCCTCCTCCATAATCCTTGTCGTTGCTTTCAGTTTCCGGTAAAAAAAAAAAATTTCAATGAATTGTACAAAGAGAGAAAGAGAAAAGCTAACATCTTCAAGAAAAAAATGAAATCAAAAAGTGTAAAAAGTGTTGGTTTTCTTGTCTGCTCCAACCTCTCCACCTTAAAAATTTAGAAACACACACAAATATCAAATTCGTTGGTGAACTCGCCGGTTGAAAACACACAAACACCATTTTTTGTGAACTGCTCCAATCATTTTTTGGTGAACTGCTCCAACCATTTTT
Organism: Capsicum annuum; assembly: GCF_002878395.1. NCBI lineage: Eukaryota > Viridiplantae > Streptophyta > Magnoliopsida > Solanales > Solanaceae > Capsicum > Capsicum annuum. The sequence continues at coordinate 152,110,891 of NC_061112.1, read as the reverse complement.
TTAATGGAAAAAGTGGTTGGTTTTCTTGTTAGTTTCGGTGAATGAATATCCTTTCTTGATTTCTTTTTTCTGAAAATGAACCAACCGGAATTCATTTGTGAACTCGCCGAAAAATTGACTGAGATCTTCCGATCGTCGATGAGCTCGCCGGTCGTCATATTATCTTTTGTTTTATTTCTTTTGGTAATAATTATTGCAAGTATTGATTGTTGTGTTGAATGTTGATTTTCATTTTGAAATTTGGAACAAAAATGAAATTGGTAGAGACAGAAATGGTAATTGAGAAATTAATAGTGAGAAGATGAAACTGATAGAAGTATTGAAAATGTGATTTAGATTCCGACATAAATAGAGATGAGGAAGATAAAGAGATTGGCCATGATAGTCATTGAAGAGTTTTTGAAGCTTTTTATGAGAGAGAGTATTTTGAGGATCGTGATGAAGAAAGAAAATAAAATAAAAATTATATATATGTGTGTGTGTGTGTGTGTATTTTTATATTAAAAAGAAATGTAAAAAATACCTTTTTAAATATTTTTGGATTACTCACCCTCTCAAAGAGAGTGACATACACTCTCTTTGCCACATAAGCCTTTAGAGTGTAAATATTCCACTCTAAATATGTTCAGGATAGTCATAGGACCCCTCCAAAGTATAAGTGTGTAGTTAAGATTTGGAGTAAAGGTTGAGGGAGCTTTTGGCTATTTTCTCTTTTTATTTATGCATAGATTTTCTACCTTTTCCTAAAAAACTATATTCAATATGGTCAAACAGAAAAGAAAATCATAAGTTTAACAATTAAAAATTTTTGAAGCCTTAAGACTTTGAGTACCTAAATCAAAGACTTTAATAGTATCATCCTTGAATCACCTGTGGATATTTTAATGAAGCACGGCAAGATGTTTGTGCCCTTTAGAGTGGCCTTCTGTTCAATAAAGTAGGAAGAGAACAATGAGATATATAGGTGCTTTCTTCTCATTGCGTAAACAGTGATGGGAGAGTCCTGTGCTGGTAGAGAAAAATAGTATACGTGTGCGCAAGTTGGCTCAAAATAGCACCCAGAGGCGGAGCCAGTACTCTTTAGGGGGTTCATCCCAACCCTTTCGACAGAAAAATATACTATTTATATATGATTAAAATTATTTTTTATGTGATTATAGTAGGTATTGAACCCCTTTCGATTTAGTTTTCTTTGAATATTAAACCCCCTTACTTGAAATCCCGACTTCGTCTCTGATAGCACCAAGCTGGAAACTTATTACACTGGTATCGATTCCTCAAGGTTGTATTAGTTGTAATCGTAGTTGAAAAACTTCTATGTCCCAAGTTGGTTTAAGTCACGCCTTTACTAAAGATTTTTCCAAATCTTAGAAAAACTCTGGCGTATGGTGTATAGAGCCAAGCTGAAGAAAATTGAAATGTATAATTCGTACAAATTATTTTTGCATTTTTCAAGTCTAGCCAATTCATTCATTCATAAAAGTTAGTATCTGCTCGATAGTAGGAGGCCTGTTTTTAGAACTAAGAATAACATGTTTGGTTACACATTATGATTCAGTAGTTGATTGCATTGCACTGAATCATCAACTTATTTTCACAAACATTAACCAAAATATGACTATCTAACTCATAGCTTAACTCACAATATACAGAACAACAACAAACCCAGTGAGGCATGAAATATGAAAGTAATCGAGGCATACCTTCCCTATTCCTCTACGTTTGTGGAGAGATAAAGATGTACGCATGCATACCTTCACACTCTACCTTTGTGGGATACAGAGAAATTGTTTCAGATAGACCTTCGGCTCAAAATAAATGCAGCTGAGGCATGAAACTATGAAAGAAAGAAAAAGAGAACAAAATAGCAAATGTTGTCTATTCTTGAGATTGGTCAGCATAAGAAGCAATAATTTCAGAAACAAAATTCAGGCATAGAATGACATTCTTGCAAACATGGAGTTATGAAGCAACTATCTTAGATAGTAGCCTCTGCATGAAAAGAACTGAAAACAAATATAAACGCACAGAAACACACACACTATTACAATCTAAAACTGGAACAATCACAAATGATGCAGAACCATAAACAAACACGGGCAAAAAAACTTTGATTTTAGAAAATTGTATACAAGTATATCTAATAACTGAATTCTCTTGCTAAATTAATTTAATAATTTAGATTAAATTTCAATCTTTCTCATATTAATATGATGCAAATATGCATCTTAAATTGTTGGTTAAAGTAAAATGTCACTTTCTCATAAATAAAATGTGACAAGTAAAAGTAAAAAAAGAGAGTTGATAAGAAGAAATTTAATTGGACCTTCGACAATAATGACTTTTAAAAACAAATTAAATCAAACTTGAAAAATATTAAACCAAATTACGTGATTCGATATCTTGTGCACAACATTGAAAAATCAAAAACCAAAGAAACGAACGCCCACCCATAAGATCGGGTGTTAAATTCTCTTAATCGTTCCTAAATATAGAGAGAATAGCAACACCATACCAAGTAAATTCCCACAAGTGGGGTCTGTGAAGGGTAGATTGTATGCAGACTTTCTTATTATCTCATGAAGGAAGAGAGACTGTTTTCAAGAGATCCTTAACCCGATTGCAATAAAATCCAATTAAGTACAAGAAGAAAAAACAGTGAAGAAAGCATAGTAATTAATAAGGAAACCCGTGCAAAGCCTACATGAAAGGAACAATAACAATAGTAAAATAAGAAGTTGATCGAAACGCAATAAACAACATAGGACGATGGATATCAAAAGCAAAAACTACAAGGATGTGACTAATACTATAACAAATACCAACAATCCTAGACCTTCTAAAGGCAACATAATACCCTCCTTGCCTACTAACCTTCTACTCTCTCCGTTCCGTTTCACTTGCCCTTATTGACTTGATACTCTGCTTAAGAAAAAAAGTTATCACGGATTTATTTATATGATCCAGGGTAATATTGAAAGAACATGACAAACTTGCCAAGTAAAATGGAAGGAACATGATAAACTTGTTAAGTAAAATAAAAACGAAGGGAGTACCTTATAATAAAAACAAGGGAAAAGTCATTGTTTCCACCCTAAACTATATTCGAAAAGTCGAAGCCATATCTAAACTATTAGATGACCTATTACACACCTATACTATTTACAAGTAAATTTATTTCCACCCTGACGCACATAGAACCAGTCACACGATGGAAGGTGTTACACACTCGCGCACATTTCATCAAAATGTCACTGGCACGTCAGTTTTTACATCAGATTTCCAAAAAAAAAAAGTCCAAGTCATCCCAATTTCTTCTTCTTCCCTATCCATCTTCAAAGCCCATCATTAAACCACCACCATTACCGCATCGTCACTAAACTCATATCATCATCACCAACAACAACCAAATTCACCATTGGAATCACCCCACCACCACTGCTACCATAAAAAATTACAAGTCGGATCATATCACCACCATTGTTACCACTAAAATTTTCAAAGAGCCACCACAAAATTCAACAGCCATAACCAAAGTCGAAATCTATCACCATCATTTTTACCACTAAAAGTTTTAAAGATTTACCACAAAATTTAACACCCATACCAAACTCTTCGTTGAAATCATATCACAATTATTTTTATCATCAAAAATTACAAAGAACCATTGCACAAATTCAACACCCGCAATTAAATTCACATAAAAATCACACCACGTCAATAAATTTTAATGTTTATCGAAATTAAACCATCATACACTGTCAATATTGAAATTCGCAACAATAGTTATAACAAAAATTTCTTTTCACCCCAAATTGCTTTGCTAAATCATTCACCACTAGATCCATTATCATCGTCACCATTGAAAATAATCACACCCATAAACGTCAACCCAACATTCATCAGCAAAATTGTCAGCAACTTCATTGTCAATTATAAGAAATTAAAGACACACCACCATCAATTTTATCAACCAATCATCAAGTTCCTCAGCATTGTGAATTTCGTTCAAGCTCGAGATAAAGAATGATGAAAATAAAAAGTTGATTAGTAAAAGAAATGAAGTGGTTTTGATAAGAAAAAAGTTAGAGAAGAGAAGATTAATGTCACAAAGAAGAATAAAAAAAAATAGGAAAGGTTATCCATGAATAATGCACAAAGAAGAAGTGATGTTCGTTTTTCTTAATTTTTTTTTGCTTTAATTTAACTCCTGGATTACGTAGTACAAGTATAAATTCATTTTTACGTAGTAGAAGTGTGTAATAGGCCATCACACTTTTTCCTAAAAAGGACAAAAAAGGGGCATTCTTAATTTTTTTTTGCTTTAATTTAACTCCTGGATTACGTAGTACAAGTATAAATTCACTTTTACGTAGTAGAAGTGTGTAATAGGCCATCACACTTTTTCCTAAAAAGGACAAAAAAGGGGCATTCCGAGAATCGAACTCGGGACCTCTCGCACCCAAAGCGAGAATCATACCACTAGACCAAATGCCCTGCTTCAGTATCCATGCTCTTGTGGTTCTAAAGTTACCTTAAAAGCGTAAAAAGTTCATGATTTCCTAATGAAAAGATGAATGAAAAAAGACAAGAAAAGCATCTTCTTGGACAGTATGAGAGTATGAACTTCTTTACAAATGTCCACCAGTTATTTAGTAGTGAAAATAAAACGGAATAATTTAGATCTTCCATTTTGCAGATAGAATTGCAAATTCCAATATGATTAGAATTGAAATGGTCAATTTGTCACACATTAACATCAATTTATATGAGTAATGAGACACTATTATCTGTTGCATTACAGATGAGATCCTTAGTAGGCTTTGTTTTTTAAATTTAGGATATGTATTTGCTGGTAATTGAATTGAAACAGTAGAAAAGTCAATTTGAAATTCAAACTAAGAAATTTTAATACTATATAATAGTAGTAAATAACTAAATCTGATGAAACTTTCGAAATAAAAAACAATTTACATATAAATGTAAAAGTTATTATACTAGTATTGTAATTGATATATCTAACTTGATTTTTTTTTTTAATGATCGGCATAAATGTGTTGATTGTGATATTTCTTCTTTTAATTTCATGAGTTGAAAATATCATTTGTTATTTGATAATATATTTGTGTATGGTTTAGAACTAGCCGGCTTGATTCCTTATACAATTGAAAATATAAAAGATATAAATATTTATATGAAATTTTTATTGATGTATAAGGAGTTCGAATTATTATATATTAAATATAGTATCAAATGTTTTGATTTTAAGACCCAAAAGTGATGTTTATGTGGAGGTTCAAAATCTAACAACAGGGTATTAAAAACCAAAACATAGATCAACAAAATTTGTGAAACTTGCACAACGTAAGTTTAAATTAATTGGTCCATAAATGAATATAGCATTTACTTGAAAAGATGTTATTTCAATTAACAATAGAATTTATTAAAAAGGATGAAAATCATGATAAAGTTCAACTCCAACTCTAATAAATTATAATTTTAATGGCCAAACGGGACCTAAATTACCTCAAATTACATAGAATTATTCTTCTAGTTTTCCAAGTTACAACAGGCACTTCTTCAATCTTCATTTTACAACATATCACAAGCTTGGACCCCCCCACTCCCCACCCCCAAAAAAAAAAAAAAGGAGGGAAAGAGAGCGGTAAATAGTAGATGATTCAAAATTCAAGAAGATTCCCAAAAATTACCGCGTACATCCCTGGAAATTTTTATTTAGAAGTCCTTTCATTTCATACGTTACATCTCGACCGTCCACCTCACTCTCACTTTCGTTTCAAAGAGTTAATGAAACAATCCTGAATATATTACATCTCAACCGTCCAGCTCTCTTCTTGACTGTTTATAGAAACAAATAGTCCCGTAGTACATGTACATATTTGTCCAAAACAAAGGCACACCCCCTATATACTCTCTCTGCGATTTCTACAATTTTCATTTTACAACTCTGCGAATTCCCTTCTGTTCTGGTACGTTACCTTTCTCCCTTTGTGTTTTTTTTTTTTTCCTTTTATTTAATATCAGGGTCTATCGAAAATGATCTTTTTAATTCTATGAGGTAGTTTACGGTCTGCGTATATTTTACACCACACTTGTGTGATTATAGTGTATGTTGTTGTGGTATATCGTAGTCATCTTCTTCTTCTTTTTTTTTTTTCTTTTTCGATTGTTTTCCCTGTTATGTTATCGTGTTCGTATACATGCCTTTTCAGGACTGCAAAAAATGGAACCCGAAACCCTAGGTTTATTGAAATTTTATTCTTTGATTGTTTTGTCCGTTTCTTTATGGTGCTTTATTTTTGTGTATGTGATTGTGTGTTTTATGTAATTTTGGAATCTTTTTTCTGAGCTAAGGTGTTTTGATTTTTCTTCATTTTTGCAGAAATTTTAGTGTTTTTGGGTATGTCGAGTGACGAAAACGTAGAGAAGAACAAAATCCCAGCTGAAGCAGTTGATTCTGAAACCCTAATGGCTGATACTGGTGGTACTGGTCCTGGACCTGGGTTACCTGATGAGGGGCCTAGGGTTTCTGGTGATAATGGAAATGTGGATACTGGTGTTATTATCGAGCAGGAGAGTCCGGAAGTTGGAAATGGTGTCGATGGTGATGGAATTTCTCTTTTGGTGGAAGTTCATGGGTCATTGGAAAATGTCGACAGAAGCGGGAGTGAGGGTGCTAGTCAAGGGGCTGAAGTGGAACTAGGACGTGGAGATTTTGTTGAGGGAATGAGCGGAGAGGAGAATGGGGATGATAATACGGATGATGAGATGGTTGATGCGGTTGATGTGGAAATTACAGAGGATAATTCTACTGTAAAACATGTGTATAAAGTTGGTGACTTTGTGTGGGGCAAGATTAAGAGTCATCCATGGTGGCCAGGGCGTGTTTATGATGCTTCTAGTGCCTCAGATTTTGCTATGAAGTATAATCAGTCAGGTCGATTGCTAGTGGCATACTTTGGAGATGGCTCGTTTTCTTGGTGCCCTCCTTCACAGTTGGTACCTTTTGTGGACAACTTTCAAAATATGTCGAAGCAAAGCACTTCCAAGAGCTTCTTATATGCTGTTGAAAAGGCCCTGGAGGAAATTAATGTACTTGTAGAGTTGTGCATTACTTGCCAATGCATCTCCAAAGAGAGTCATGATGGACTTATTTGGCCATTAGCAGTTAATGCCGGAATTAGAAAAGGTGTTCAAGTGCCTGAAGGAGAAACAGTTAGACTTCTACTTTGTCAGTATGAACCTGCTGAAATACTTAAAAGTCTACATCGACATGCAAAAATCAACGCTAATTCCAATATACTTGAGTGTTCTGTCTTAAGAAGTTGTCTCTCTGCTTTTTATCGTGCTAAATGTGGACGCCCCTTGGCTTTATGCTGTGAACCCCTGCCAGTTGAAGGCCTTGAGGACAAGAAGAAGGATCAAGGTGTTGATGCAAATGACTTCAGCATACCTATTGAGGTTCCTATACATGGTCCACCAGAAGAAGAAACTCCCAATTCCGTCTCTGCAAAGTTTCCTCTGACTGTTTGTGAGAAGATTTCTGACAAAACGAAGCTGAAAAGTGTTGCTGAGCTTATGGGCGAGAATGTCAAGACCAAAGCTAAGAAGACAACCATAGGAGATTCTACACCTTCGTCAGTAGAAACATCTGAGAAGAAAAGGAAGAAGTCTGGTAGCGGCTCTAAGAGTGTTGATGAAAAAAGCTCTAAGGGGGTCAGCAAGAAGTCTGGTGGTAGCACTGACTCGGAAAAAACAAAGAAACTTACTGTTTCAATTCCTGACCGTGATGCACTCAGTGGTCAGCTGGACATGAATGCGAGCCCTTTATCAAGGGAAAGAAAGAAAAGCAAATATTTGTCACCTCCTTATACTGTGACCCCTAGGTGGAATGCAGGAAAGTCAACCTTTAAGAGAGAATTGGAAGAAGAATCTCAGAAAATTTCTGCTATTAGCAGAATGGGCGAACGTGTGACAAAGGCTGCTCGGCTTCTTTTGTCTTCTCCTGATGCAAACCATGGCGATGAGACAGTCAAGGAGAAAAAAGCTGAACAGTTAGATGATGTTGACAAGAGTTCTCAGATTGAAAAGCAAAGCTCTATGATTTTCGGCACCATGGATATTAATTCATCGGTGAACGAGGTACTGTCTGAGGTTCAGTCTACTGCTCTCAACCCTCGTTTATTGAGGAATGGATCTCTTGAGAAGGCCAAAGGTTTCATTTCCAGTTTCAGAAACTCAGTATATCTTGATGGTTCAAACTACAAACTATACAATAAAGTGAAAACTGGAAAGAAGAGAAAATCTGTGGAACTAGGGTCAGTTCCTTCTCTTGCAAAGAAAAGGAGGACTAAACTCAGTAAAGCACCTGGGCCTTCTAATCAGGGAGCAAAAATTGAAGGAGATGGTAGAGAAACTTCATCCGCAATTCTGAGGGTTACATTTTCTACTGATGTTTCTTTGCCATCAGAAGATGAAATCATCCAGATATATAACAAGTTTGGGGAACTGGATGAAAAGGAAACAAAATTTTTACGTGATTCAAATGCTGTACTAATCGTCTACAGTCGCGGTTCAGATGCTGTAAAGGCCTTCAATGCATCCGTGAGGCAAAGTCCTTTTGGTGCTGCTAATGTGAATTTTACTCTCAGTTATCCCTCCAACTCTGATCTTCCACTTTCCTCACTGAAAGCCTGTAAGGGGAAGAAGTCAGATGTACAATTAATCCAGCAGAAGCTGAAGGCGATGTCCTCAATCCTGGAAAGATGTAAAGGTAAGATTTCAGCCGTGGAGAAATCAGAGTTGGAAGGTGAGATCAAAGGCTTGCTGGAGAAGGTAAGCGAGGTGACATCAACAAACCCATAGGGGATACTAGGATGTGAAGCTGGTTGCTTCAACTTGTCGTGTTCTCCGTTTGTTGATAGTGTTAGATTGTCCAGGTTTTGTTGATTAGGATACTTAATTGACTTCTCTTAGGTTCATGTATGAAGTAGGAGCATACAATGGTAGCGCTGTACAATTGATTTGCTCTAGTTACTATACAGCTGCATTTACTTTGATCAGTGTGGTGTTGAGAGTTACCTGAATTCCCCACCCACCAACCAAAAAAATGGAAGTAAAATTGCTCTCATTTTCTGCACTAATGAATATTTTTGTCGAGGTATATCTGCCGAAGTGCTACTTAGAGATAGTAGCTTGTATCTATGATGCTTGGACTCTCCAAAAATGTTACTGCACCTGTGTTGGGTCCTTCAAAATACACTGTTTTTGGAGGATCCGACACGCACCCGTATACCTTTTTGAAGAGTCCGAGCAACTTAGGCTTGTATCGCTTGCTGAATGCAGCAATACACTTGTTTTCTGTGTCAGTTGCTTAGTCTACTATTTCCACATTCAGAGAGTTTAATTTTACGGAAACTGGCCTGTTTATGGATCGAGCATTGTAAACTTTGCTGTATCACTTCTGCATAAGTTGTCTCTAAATCAACAATATCTCTGAGAGGATGCATCTGTGCGAAGCCAAGAACAATCTTGGTGTTTTGCTAGCCAGACTACCAAGCACAGATACTGAGGAAACCTATTGTCTTCCTAAAAGATGCTCGAAGCTCCAAGTTTTAAGCAGTTATAAATATATATCAATTATGGTTGGTCATTTAGCGGTAAGGACCGTCATCTGTTGTAACTGAACCAGTTTGACTCGTCCTAGACTGCTTTCAAACCCCACTGAACCATGGCCGTTATGTTGTCAGCGGACATTCGGCAAGTTTAACATTAACATCGCTCATTTTTTTTTCGTATGTATGGGTCAAACAGTGATTAGAATTTGGACCTATGAGGCTGCTAAAGCCCACATCAATTATAATTCCATCAGGGCCACATTGGTTTTGGATCTTGACTGGATATAATCCCAGTTTCCATTAAACAAGTTTATGAGACATTTTGTAAAGATTATTTCAGTAGATAGTCGTGCTCACAAATGTTCTTTTGATGCACAGTATTACAATGACAAAAAAATGTTCCAATATATCAGAAATTTCATACAAGTCGTGGATTTTGGTCTAAATTTAATTAAAATTGTAGTTGAACGAATTTGGTTAAAGAAAGTGAATCGTAGAGGGGAGGACTTGGGATCATTTGCTCTCTTGCCCTGGTCTTTTAATTTTCCCCCTTCGTGACAAACTTTTTCGCTGCCTTAAGTTTACTTTTTTGTGTCATAATGTTCCATATGTTGTACACCCGGGCATGACTTCAATTTCTAAAGAACTTATGTCCAGCCTCTGAGCATAATTTTGATTGCTAAAGATTACTACTGTTTCTTTTCACAATTGTTTACAAGGGACTAGGAGGGGGCAAGGAGGGTTTAATAGGACCAAAATGATTAGAACGCTAAATATTCAACTTCATGAGATTTACTATTTAGGACTATGACCACTTAATTATTTGGTTGTCCCCTCAATCACAGAAACGTGAAGAAGAGACTCGAATAAACATGAAAACACAGAGAAAAAAACAATGATCTGGAAAAGAAAAAACAACTTTATCCTTGGTTGCTGGTATTCTCCTGTCCCTCCGTGATTAAATTAAAAAAAAAAATTAAAAAAATTTAGCACTAATAATGTAAGAGGGCCACACGTCTCTTGTAATATTATGAGTTAAAACTTGTTATTATATTGATTTGATCCGGTAGGTGCAATCCATAGCCAATTGATTTACAAATTTTAGTTATATAGATTGCAAATTCTGCAGAGTGAATGTACAATTATTCGAGTTTTCATTGTTGTTAATTAGTATAAAGTACGTTATCTCTTTCATGTCGACAATATTTATAAGTAAACTTTTTAAAAATATGAGAGTGATTTAGTTTTTAAAAATAAAAATAAGATAAATTACATGCTATGACAAATAAAGTTAACTTGACGATATAAAAATACTTTTCGCAGATTGGTGTATATATATATATATATGAAAAACAGAATCATGTTATGCAATTATTCCATACCCCATCCTTGGATATTAAGAACAAGTTAACAAAATCTGTGATAAAGAAAAGGACACAGTAACTAATAGTAGTAGCAATAAACTGTACATTTCACAAACACAAGAAACAAATTGGTGGTTTTTTACAGTTCAAAACCCAAAATATTCTAATCGAGCTTGCTAATTTGCTCTTTTCCCCTTCACTATACATGATTCTCCCATATATAGTAAGTAGTACTCCATCTCAAAATCCATATCTTGAAAATCTCAAGTTTACTTCGCGTAAATCCAAACAACAGTAAAAAAAAATTACCCACTGTTACCTTGAGTTGGAATTCCAGTGTAAGAAACTCTGCCAAATCCCAAATGACCAACTTGTTCATACAAGTCTAACCAAAACTCTTCTGCATTGTCAAACTTATTAGAACTAATATTATTTTTGTCTTGTTCTGCAATAACAATTCCCAATGACTCCTTCTCATTTGCTGTAATAATAATATCTTCATCTATAACTGATCTTGTTGAAATTCTTCCATCTATACTATCCAAATCATACGTAACACAGTCACGGTAACTGTAACTTCTCTCCTTTTCCTTCTTCTTTCCCATTTTTTTACCTTTCCCAAAACATTTTCTCACCATAGTCCATGGCATTTTGAGAAATGCAAGGGCTAAAATGTCAATTACTGCACACGGACAGCAACATAATGCGACGCAATCGGCGACGACGCCAGCTGTACATGACATGCAGAATTTGCCTGTGCATTCGATCGGATCGTCGACGGCTGCCACGCGGCGGTGGTTCTTGACGGCGGTTGTTGGGTGGTTTCTTGAAGGAGTAGTGGTGGTATTTTTGCTACGTGCAGCAGCTGCTGCTGATGAACCATCCATATATATGCTTCTTTAATTTGTTAGATGAAAATTAATTCTTCTATCAAATGATGAACAACAATGACTTCAACAGAAAAACTTATATGTATATTTTTATATATGCATATATGCAGAGAGAATAGTTTTTTATTTTTTATTTTGTAAAGAAATAGAAAAGAGGGAAGGGAGGATCAGCTTAGGGAATTTGATATGTTGTGAGTTTGAGAGGCTCTTTTGACTCTTTAAATAGTACCAAAATAACTAGTGCTCCCTCATTTATTATGGAGGATATTTTTGTCTCAAAAATCCCTCAAAATCTTCTTCACATTTTTTCAATCCTATTTATGGAGAATATTTTTGTCACAAGAATCCATCAAAATCTTCTTTACATTCTTTCCATCCTATTTATGGAGGATATTTTTATAAAAAAAATTATGCAATTCATGATATTTTTAATGCGCCAAATCAAATACTAAATAGAAAAAATATAACTAATGTAAATATTACTAATACACAATATTTCATATTAGTCCTATACACTCTACCAAACGACTATTAAGTTTTATGCTCCGTCATTATAAACAATCATTCATTCAATTTTAGTTATTCACGATGTTAAAATAAATTGTTCATTATTTTAAAAATAATATTCAATAATATTTGCTCTATTTGAAAAGTTAATATATAATTTGTTTTTTTATATTTATTTTACCTTTGCTACTATTAAGTATTATTTATAATGAAACACATTTTTCAGATCGTTAAATTTACTATATCATAAGGTGATGTCGTGAAACTACGCATATTAATTATTATATTTTAAAGTGCGTGTCAAGTTAATAATAACAAGTAGAGATATATGAATGGAGTAATTTTTACTTACTATTCCATTTAAAATTTCAAGAGATAATTTATAATTTAGTTTTTAATTTAAGCTTACTGTTAACTATATTTATTTTTTAAGAAGTTAAATTTATTATATTTAAAGTATGATATAATAAAATTATCATTTTATTTACTATTACTTGAGAAATATGTCAAATCAATATTAGATAAGTAAAAACAAATAAAGAGAATAACTTTATATATATATATGCAGAGAGAATAGTTTTTTTTTTTTTTTTAAAAAAAAAAAAATAGAAAAGAGGGAAGGGGGGATCAGCTTAGGGAATTTGGTATGTTGGGAGTTTGAGAGCCTCTTTTGACTCTTTTAATGGTACCAAAATAAATAGCTCTCCCTCATTTATTATGGAGGATATTTTTGTCGCAATTATCTCTCAAAATCTTCTTCACATTCTTTCCATCCTATTTATGGAGGATATTTTTGTAAAAAAAAATTATGCGATTCATGTTATTTTTAATGCGCCAAATCAAATACTAAATAAAAAAAATATAACTAATGTAAATATTATTAATACACAATATTTCATACTAATCCTATACACTCTACCAAAAAACTACTAAGTTTTATGCTCCGTCATTATAAACAATCACTCATTCAATTTTAGTTATTCACGATGTTAAAATAAATTGTTCTTTATTTTAAAAATAATATTCGATAATATTTGCTCTTTTTAAAAAGTTAATATATAATTTATTTTTTTATATTTATTTTATCTTTACTACTATTAAGTATTATTTATTATGAAACACATTTTTCAGATCGTTAAATTTACTATATCACAAGGTGATGTCGTGAAATTACGCATATTAATTATTAATTTTTAAGGTGATGTCGTGAAATTACGCATATTAATTATTAATTTTTAAAGTGCGTGTCAAGTTAATAATATCAAGTAAAGATATATGAATGGATTTCATTTAAAAAATTCAAGAGATAATTTATAACTTAGTTTTTAATTTAAGCTTACTGTTAACTATATCTATTTTTTAAGAAATTAAATTCTATTATATTTAAAGTATAATGTAATAAAATTATAATTTTATTTACTATTACTTAAGAAATATGTCAAATCTTTATTAGATAAGTAAAATCAAATAAAGAGAATAACTTTATATATATATATATTCAGTTTATAAAAAAGTATTTATAAATTATTCTACTTGTAATAATAGTAAAAATTACCTGCTAATGATATGAAAAAAGTGATACTGACGATATATATTAGTAGTACTATTTTAAAATCTTTATTTTTATACAACTTTGGCAAGTTTTAAATTTTGTTTAAAATATTCTCAATCTTGGTTTGACGTATTGTTACTTTTCTAACAACTATTTTACTGACTCTTTCCATCATCACTAATATCTTTATATAGACTATAACATATCAGTATATTCCCACTAAATTAGTATTATTTATTTATTTATATTATTTTGATACAAACTTTCAAAATTTTTATGAATTATCTAAAAGTTAAACTTTAATATGATACTTGCCATCAAATTAACTTTACAGTCATTTCATGGACACTTTTTTATTATCACCAGAATATAATAGGTATAATATATATGTATATATCGAACTAGTATATAACCTTTGTATCTAATCAAACAACTTATTTATATAACATAGAAAGCACCAAAAACAAATACTGCAAATATTTTTAGTCATACAATTATATATCCTTGTGATCTCAAAGGGTAGAAGGATGTATCCAGAATGGGACAAAGTAAAAGAATAAATGAAATTGCCAACACAGAAATACAGGGTGAGAAAAACTAGTGCTCACTTTGACCGCCTGAGAAACCCCATGTTCTCTATGGACTCTGGTGAATTTAAAAGGTTTTAGAAATAGCACCTGCAGAGTCATAATTATAACTTTTATAGTAATAATTTTAAAATTATAAAAAATAGTAATATGTATTTTATATTTTAGCAAAAGATTGCTATAAAAATACATATACAAAGATGTTAAAATATTCTTTATTAAACTCTAATTAGTTAGAGCAAATTATGGGATTAAACTGTTCCTTATTTTAAGCAATATTCAATTAACAGATACCTTTACCATTAATGACTTTTTTTTTACTTTAACCGCTAATAAATATTTTGAAATTCAAAACTCGGTTTCCATATACATCTGGTAAAAACATTTAAAAAAAAACAATTGAGAGATTGGAATATCATTGATGAACTCTGTATTTTATGAAGATTACAGGTATGGTTAATTTACTATATCGAAGATTTTGTTTTAGTCATTTATGTATGAAACTAAACTAAACTAAATAATTTTTCGTGGGAATTTTTTGTTTGTTTGTGTATAAATAAATTATTAATTGTATGCATTACATATTATATAATTTAATTTGTATTTAATATTTTGTAGTGTTCTGGATCTTGACTTTGGAAAGCATACCTGTTCTCATTAAACATACTGGTAGTATGAACAACATTGAACAACAATAGAAAAATTAAATCAGTGAAGCAATATTGTTGAGCATAAACGTTTCGCACATGGATGTCGATTTGACATGCAAAAGCATTCAAATTGAATATCAGTTAACAGATATTGAAGGTAAAATACGTATACGTAATGACATGGGTTTGAAGGTCTACATTATGCAGAATAGGGATGTAAAGGCAATGAGTGATTTGCCCTTGTACATAAGTGTTTCAGAAAAGAATAGTTTCAATGAATTCGTTAGTTCATCAATATGTAACGCTGCGAGTATGAATCTATCTATCACTGCGCGTAACGTTATGAATACAAGTACTGAAAGAGCATTGATAGTTACTAATTCAGATGAATGTTTGGATGTATTGGATATTGACGCAACTAAAGTAATTATCTTGGACCCACATCACAAACATATTGAGGTTGAACAAGTTTATATCTCGAAAAGGATGTTAAAAATCTGTGATGAAGGATTACATGATTCGAGAGAAGTTTTAATCACGATCTGTTAGATCAAGTAAAACCTGGTAAGTTTGTCATGTATGTAAAATCTATTGTTTATTTCTTGCTAAATTTTATTACAACATATGTATTTAAAAAATACATATAGATTATTTTTTTGTACATGTTGTAAATTACATTACATCATTTTTTTTGCAGTTACACATTAATATGCAAATCATGTAATTGTGATTTTTTATTCCGTGCATCTGATATCAACAAATCAGGAATTTTTTGTGTTAGAGAATTCTTACCCGAACACACATGTCCGATAAAGGATAAGATTTATCCTAAGTTTTCTGCTACTAGTAAGTTGATTGGAGGTATGGTGAAACAAAAGTTAAAAACCCACAAAAGAAAGTACAGTGCGACTGAAATCAGAAGTGACATGAAGGAAGACCTTGGTATGGATTTGACGTATATTATGTGTTGGCGAGCTAAGGAACAAGCACTTGAAGATTTGAGAGGAAAACCTTCAGCATCATACGGAAAACTACCTGCATACATTCATGTTTAGAACACTACTTATCCAGGTTCACATATACGAATGAAAAAGCATGAAGATAATGAGTTTTGGTATATTTTTGTCGCACTAACTACATTCATATAAGGGTTCGATCACTGTAAATCTGTGATAGTTGTTGATGCAAGTTATCTTAGAGGACTATACAGTGGCACATTTGTAGCTGCATCTAACATATATACCATGCACATATATGCATCATATTTATATTTGTACTATCTATTTGTTATGTTTTAGATATATGAATTTATATTAAATTTGTAAATTATGTTTATGAAATAAATTTCATTCACATAATCGGTAAGTTATATATTTTTATAGAGTACTTATTTAATTTTTTTGTGGATGTTGATTGGGAGCAGGATATAGTTCCAGATATATTTATATGTATTATAGGTTTTAGTTATGTTTATGTTTTAAATTCCAGCTAAACTTGTTCCCAGCTATATGTATTTGAAAAATACATATGTTTTTTTAAATGTCTGTATGTATCGTACTTTTAATGTATTTGTTCCATGTTCAGGCCATATATTTTCATTGGCATATGGAACAGTAGATTTTGAAAATAATGCATCCTGGACATGGTTCTTTCAGAATCTAAAGAAAGCATACGGTGAAAGAGAACATATGTGTGTAGTTTCCGATCGTAATCCAAGCATTATAAAAGCTGTTGCTGGAGTGTACAATAATGTACCACATTACGTTTGTATGTGGCATCTATGGGGTAATGTGAAAAAAAAATTTAGGAAGTCACGTGATGCATTGTCTGAAATCTTCTATACCATGGCAAAATCATACTCAAAGTCTGAATTTCATAATTTAATGGAGAAAATGGAGGTAGTTGATGTTAGGGTGAAGAATTACTTGGAGTTAGCGGGATACGATAAGTGGGCTAGGTCATATGCAACAGTTCATAAGGGATGGACCTTAACATCAAATATTGCAGAGTCAATTAATGCTGCACTGGTATCAGCTAGAGAACTTCCAATATATGATTTTTTAGAGGAAGTTAGATTGATGTTTGGTAGATGGAACTGTGAAAACAGACAGGAGGCATTGTACACACGCACAGATCTTATTGAAAAATTTCAAACAATTCTCAAACAGAATGAAGCAGAGTGTACACGTATGAAGGTATGATAAAATAGGTATAATCATTTAATGTTATATCTTCTTGAATTTTTATATGTTGTATGAAACATATCTTAATATACAAATTATTAAAATTATAACAAATCTATGTGTTGTAATGAAAAAAATATGTATATTTTCTTTAGTAATATGCATTTGCTGCTTTGGGAAAAAATACATTTGCTAATCTGTAGCAAATTTTATATTTTTTTTTATAATATTTTTTATGTATTAATATTTTCAGGTTATACTAGCGTCAGAGTACTTCTATACTGTCCACGATAAGGAGAAACATTTTATAGTTTGTCTAAAGAAAAAAAAATGTTCTTGTCATGCATTTTAATTAGATGAGATACCATGTGTGCATGCTTGTGCTGTACTTGATAGCAAGAATCTTGAAAAAGGACCATATTGCTCTAATTTATACAAGCCAAAAGCTGTACTGAGAACGTATGATCTTCCTGTATATCCTCTACCACATAAAGATGATTGAGTGATACCTCAGGAAATTTTAGACGAAGTAGTTTTGCCCCCCAAAATACAAGCAGCCCCCTGGAAGACCTGCAAAGAAGGAGAGCGGTAAATTAGGAAGAGATATGTTTGGAAAGAAAAGTAAAAATTGTTGTAGTTCATGCGGACAAAAAGGTCACAATAGGCGTTCATGTAGGAAATACAACAAATGATACATTTTATTATGTTTTTAGTGAAAATTCAGTTGCTTTATTATTCTATTTTTTTTTAATTGTTTCATTTTGAATTTTGAACTTTTTATTGATATTGATAATTTGATAGTGTTCAGATGTTGCACTTTTATGAAGTTGAACTTGTTAATTTCTTATAGTTCAAATGTTTAATTTTATAATATATATGTATATATATATATATATATATATATATTTTTTGCACTAAAAATATGTTTGAATATGGAATAATAGGAGCCATTTTTATTTTGAAAAATAAATATGTTTACATTAGATGTAAATGGAAATACAATCTGAAACGAACATTAGTATTAGCCATAATGTATATCTTTCAAAAAATACAAATTGAAATCTGAATAATACATATGGCTGAATGTTTATTAAGTAGAAACGTTTATATAAAAAAAAAAAAAATACATACGTATTATAAACGATTATGTTCAGTTGGATGGTATATGTATTTTAAATATACATTTACTCACTGAAAGTTTAAAGTTTATGTTAATAAAATACAGTTGTTAACTGAAATGACATATTTATGAGTAATACGTATTTAACAAATACATATATTTACTATCATGGTGATATATATTTTTAAAATATATATCTTCACTGTGATGGTAATACGTATTTTGAAAATACATATCTTCACTGTAATAGTGATATGTTGACTTCAGAATTGATTTGGTAACTGTATGTTCATGTAATGTTAAAAATACAAATGTTAAGTGGAATAAGCATATGTATATTAAAAATACATAATTTCACTAGAATAAGCATATTTGTTATAACAAATATGCACATAGACATATACTAACCATGAAAAAACTGAAAATTAGACGATTAAAAATAAAAAAGTTAAGATAACAATAAAGGAACATTAACATGCCATCTTTGACCATTAAAGTAATATATGAATCCCATAATCTATTCAAAAAAAAAATATCCACCTAATCTTAAATGTTGTTAACTTTAACAAAATAAAATACAAATCAAATATCAACCACTTCAGTGCCTTCTATTAACTCAATGATCCGAAGAGACCTCATTGGTGCTTCATCATCACTTTGTGCCTTTGCGTTTGCTTTTCTAGTACCATAATCCCACAACAGTGAAGCATATCTTATGTGAATTAGATCTGGGTCAAAGTCAATACATGGAACAACTTCATCAAAAGTAAGACACTCGGCATACGTAACCATATATAAACCACGATCTCTGCAAAGACATACATTATTAAGTAAGAAGTTGTTACAACTTTAATGCATATGTATTTATACAAGTACTATGCATACTAATTACTTACAAGCTGCCACTTGGTTGTTGAGGCATATTCTCCATAATTGAAACACTAAACGGATCCATCTTATCATTCAATTTGTAATTAGGATGATTGTCGATGTCAATACCCTTATTCTCGTAGAATTTACATTCAATGAGACATATACGTATAACCTTAGCTAACTTTTAATTTCAGTAAGCACTACCGCATCATGACCAACAACTGACAAAGAATCATATACGTATATACACCTATGATTGAAAGATATAACTGCAAGAACCCAATGATGTTTTGCCTTTACATGAACAGGAATGAACATATGATCAACCGTATGCCATAGCACTGTAGCATGCATGCGGAATACACTTACATAATCATTCAGATGATATTTCTTTCCACCAACATTAAGAGTTGCATCATCCAATTTATAAACATCAAACACAGTTGTAACAATGTTCATGAGATTGCAGTCTACAGTGCTAAACTTATATGAGATATTGGGATCATACTTGGACTTCTTTCGCAGATAGTACACGCATACATCAATTTGCTGCATTATAAATAAATTTCATACTTAATATTAAATAAACAAATAAAAAAAATCAAACCTTACATAAAAAAATATCATGTACAAATCAGTGAAGGTATAACATACTTCATATGTATTTACAAATATACATTTTCAACTATAACAAAATAATCAATTACAATTATTCATATTTAACACCGAACTAATATATATTTCAATATTCAAATCAATGTAATAATACATCACTTACCTCATCTGACCACGCCTCGCTAAGAGTACCCATAACGTAGAACCAATTCTTGTCTTCAACAGATAAAATTTCAAAGTTGATAACTGGTATTTTTGCCTTTCCCTTCAAATAATGTTCTTTTTTGCTGTTTCTGTTGTGTCTTCTATCGTATTAACTAAATGAGATATAAAGAGATGCTTCTGGTCGAATGTTCTCCATTGCTCTTCCATGCTTACTTTATTATTAAGTTATGCAATTAATTATGTAAATATAATTAATTACATAAGATAATCCAGTATTATAATAAACAATAAGTATACTGCTGAAACAAAAGTTAAATCATGTCTGAAAACTGCAACAGATGTATTTCTGAAATACATATGAACAAATGTAGAGTAAAAATATCTAAACTATGCAACTTCAAAATGAAAAAAAATATTCTTCAAAATATAACCATATCTCATTAAAAATATTTACTGTTGTTCCAAAAATACAACTGAACAACAAAAATCAAATTCATACTTCACCATCCATTAGGAAAAAAATATAAAGTAAGCAAATTTGTTAACTAAATAAATTATGTTAAGAGTACTAACCATCTGCTAAACCAAATTTCATTGTGAATGGTGACTCATTGTATCTAGATGGTCGCCTAATCCTTGAAACATGCATTGGCGTTTGTTGTGCTTGATTTGCCGATGGATGTACAATTATACTTCGTTTAAGATTGACATACGCATTAAGACTGGGAAGAAGCTCATCCGGAAGAGTATTCTGAGAGTCAGACAAATATTGATCAGCATTGCTTTCAACATTTACTCCCGCAGAAATGTGGACTGCACTCTTATATTGCTGATCTAATTTTGAATTATCCACATCATTAACCTCTGACTCATTTCCCCCTGGTGTATTTACATTCATCTCAATCGCACCTTCTTTGTTCTGTATAAATTTTATAAAGATCTAGTTAGATTGCATTTTTCAACAAATTAAAAATAGCAATCAATGCACGTATTTTAGATACCTTGAACTCATCTTCAACTTCAACATTGGCTTTTGTTATGGAGTCAAAATCAATGCTTCTAAGGACGTCATCTGAAAACGTGAGATGAGATTATGATATTTGTGCTTCACCAATACTTTTGTCAACTGATTTTGTGATCTACACATGTTCATACAAATTAAATAAAATAATATTTATGAAGAACTAAAAAACTAACCAATATGTATTCAGCATACCGGAGCGACACAAACATCTTTTGCTTCATGAACATCTATACCAGTTTTTTCCTTTAAAAAATGAAACAATAAAAAATTAAAATAAGTTTTTTTGATCATTATAACTATACCTAACAAAAAAAAACAAAAAAAAATCTCTACCAGAACAATGTCATTATCCTTATTGTACCCATCAATCTCATTATACACATCATTCATACTATTTCTTTGATATCTTGCCATCTCTTCGGCAACCTGTTTTAATATTATTTTTTATAATAATAAATTAGAATTGTATATATAAAATTAGTTGAATATAAATGTACGGAATTTACTTACCAATGTAACTTCAGGATTCTTATTAAACTCAAGAACAAATTTTGTAGTCGCTTGATGGGGTGATGTACTCTAAACATTTTCATCCGCTGGTGGCTGATCAGATTTGCTGCCTTTTGCTTGTTTCTTCGCGTTTAAAACATGAAAATATAAATAAAAAGAATTAGTAAATAACAACTTAGTTGTAAAAAAACATATGTTGTAAATGTATATATGTTGTACCTTATTTTCATTGATTGTATTCATCATCTGATTAAACCTGGAAGACACTAGGCCACGGATATCATTAAACTCTTGCCATACCTGAATTATAAAAAAAAAAAATTAGAAATGAAAAAATAAATTAATCAAAAGCTTAAAGAAAAATTACCTTTTCACAAAACTTATCAAAGACTTTCTTCGAGATAACATCGTCTTCATCTTCAGAACTGAACGAAGACAGAGTAGGTGACTGAACCGAAATAGATTTTTTACTGTCAGGTCGGTTTATGTCCTTCCTATTTTTGCGTAGCGTACTTTTGTTTGAATTGGCTTGTGAATTGGAGTCCTGACAAAAGAAATCTTTGCAGCACGGGGTCGAGGGGTCCGTTTTGATATCAGTTCATCTACACCTTTAGGATGTGGCTTCATTTTTTCTTTATAAGTGAAGCTGAGAAATCACCATGATGTTTTTTCTTTGTGGTAAACTAATTTTGTCTTTGTGGAGGATCCTGAAAATCATCATCTGAATCAATGTCATCTTCATTATGACTAGCAGATCCAGGAACAAGCTTCTTCGGTATATGAAAAGCTGAAATCTCCTTTCTTGTTGGCTTGATATTCTTAAAAACAACCTATAATTTAAATAACATAATGAAAATAATAATTTAGATGGTAAAATTAATTACATTATAAATCAGTTAACCATGATCCAAACCCAATAATGAATATACACTGACAAATGGTATGTTGTATATATACATATACCAGATCAGAAAATACATTTACAAAATAATCAACATTACATAAAAAAAAAATTTGTAAAATTAACCTTGTCATCTGTATCATCAAACATACTTCCCATAAGAGTTTCATATCTTGGATGAGGAGAATTTGTCTTCCAATTCAAAATACGAGAGATTTGAGAATCCACCTTGGAAGCAACATTACGAGGCACGTTTGAACAACACTCGTACAACCAAATTTGAATGGCCAGTGGCATTCCAAAAATCATATAGAACTTTCCTTTCGGCTTCAACTTTGTATGCAAACTTTTAGCTAATTCTTCAAATGCAATCGATCCCCACGGATAATCACTGTAGCGATCACTCTCAAGCAAAATAAAGTGGAGGCGTGGAATAGCTACGGTATCAACTGACGATAGTAAGAATGCGTGAATAAAATACAAATTGGCAAACTTTAACGCATCTTCATTGTTATCATTCCCCCAAATTTTGTCAGAAACAGTAGTATATAAATCTTTTTTCTGTACAAAACTCTCGCCATCAAAATATTGATCAATAATTCTATTTAGGCGCTCCTCGTCAAACACAAATTCATCCTTATTTGTAGCACAATTCAAACCAGTCACCAAAGCAAACTCTCTAATAGTGAAATGAAGAATTGTACCCTTTGCTTGAATGACTATGGTACTTGTATAGCTTTTTCTAGTTTCAAGTGACATAATGCATCTCCCTAATTGGGTTTGGACTACACAATATTTCTTCTTCATGAAGAAACCAAATATAGTTTTAGTACAAAACATCTTGTACTGACTCTTCGTCAACATTGTCTTAATACGATCTTTAATGTCATTGACCGTACGATAT
>NC_061112.1:152063267-152087308 GCF_002878395.1 Capsicum annuum | reverse complement strand
TATAAGATGTATAATAACAAATACAACTATGTATGTAAAAAATACATTTCAACAAATAAGAAATACATATCACATTAAAAATCTAATGACTATCAAATACAACTTAACATCGAATAAAAATCTTAGAGGTAACATAAAAACACATATCTAAACTGTAAGTATTTTCACAATACACATTAGAATTATATTTCAACAAACACATTATGTATTTTGTGAATACATGATTTGTACAAATTTAATTAACAAGACAAGAATATAACAACACATATACAAATTATATAACAAATGTATTTTAATAATACATATTAATCCAAACATTCTTTTATATGTATTTATAAAATACATCTTATAATTATTTTATAAGATGAATAATAACAAATACAACTATGTATGTAAAAAATACATTTCAACAAAAAAGAACTACATATCACATTCAAAATCTAATGACTACCACATACAACTTAACATCGAATAAAATTGTTAGAGGTAAACATAAAAACACATATCTAACCTGCATGTATTTTCAGAATACATATTAGAATTAAATTTCAACAAACACATGTATTTATATGACAAAACAGTGTCTTATATGTATTTATGAAATACATCTTAAAACTAGTTTATACAAATTATCTTATATGTATTTATGAAATACATCTTATAGTTATTTTATAAGATGTATAATAACAAATACAACTATGTATGTTAAAAATACATTTCAACAAATAAGAAATACATATCACATTAAAAATCTAATGGCTACCAAATACAACTTAACATCGAATAAAAATCTTAGAAGTAAACCTAAAAACACATATCTAACCTGTATGTATTTTCAGAATACATATTAGAATTATATTTCAACAAACACATATGTATTTTATGAATACAAGATTATTACAAATTTATTTAAAAAGAAAATAATATAACAACACATATACAAATTATATAACATATGTATTTTCAGAATACATACGACACTTCTACAGTTGCTATTTCAGCCATTTTTTCAAAAGAATATATATATACAAAAACCTAATAAATACAAATATCTTACACAAAATTTAGATATGAAATACATATTTAAAATATATTGTATATAGCATATACAATTCATATCAATAACAAGATTTTCAAATAGTACCATACCTCCTCCACTTTCTCTTGTTCAGATTCAGAATCTGATGCAACAGGACTTGCAATTTTACTACATTCTCTTTTTTCATCCGACTTTTTGCTTTTCACTGATTTTTGAAATTTTGTGGGAGATAAAATTTTTGTCAATCCTTTCCTTTTCATTATTTCCACAATCTTTTCGGAATCTTTACGGTGCTTAGATCTCAACTCTTCAATGGTAACACCTTCATTAGAGAAAACATTAGTAGAACCCAAATTAAAATCTTCGTCTTGTGTTAAACCAAGATTAAACGATGGTACTTCATCGGTAAGTAAATTCTTCGGTTGATTTTCTCTAACTGAACAACTTCGATTTGCATGTTGAGCCATTATAAATTTTAACAGAAAAAAAAATTTGATCCAAACTAGAGAATTTTCACAGAACTAATATTGAAAAAAATGGCGACACCAAACACATTAACAAAAATTAAATGGAAAAAAGTAACATGCATACTTACCTTAAAAAGTGGGTATGATCTTTATCAAGATCTTGGGAGAGATATGCGGAAATTGGAGTAAAAAGAAAAAAGAAATGGAAGTTGGAGGAAAGTAAATTGGTAAAGTAGAGTAAAAGTAGGAATATGAAAAGTTTGATGTGATATTAGGAGCTTTTCAAAAAAAAAAATATTATTATTTTTGTTATAAGTTGTAATTCTACCAAATTATTGTTATTTCTTGTAATTAAAGTTTTAAAATTGTTAGTTTATGTAATTTTTCCAATTTAAAATTCATCTTACAATTACATATTTAACCACTTTTGTGGCACGTCACCCCAACCCCATCCACCCCAACCCCAAACCAAACAAATGCTTCCTTCATTTCTTTACTGGTTTGTAGAGTGGAATGAGTTGAAAAACAAATGGAATATCTTAAAGTAGTTGAAGATTTGGCCATAAAAAAAGTGCTACTAAGTTAATACAGGGTACTTGGGATTTGGTTGTTTTTGAACTGACTGTTTTTCGGCTATATGTTGTGGGTGCTCTCTTCCTTTGTGAAAAATAAAAAAAAATTGTGTTGCTATCAGAAATCGAGCTCATGTAACTTCAAGCATCGAGGTGCTTAAATTCAACGTTAAAAGCCAAAGCATCCAACAACCATTTTTCTTTACGGATGCTTAACAATACATTATAACCGATTCTACTATATTTTCTATATAGATATACAAATTTTTTACGGAGTCAATGGGTGCTCAACCATCCGACACGAAGTACGTGGATCCGCCCATGTTCGCACCAAATGTTTATATCAATTAATCTTCTTTACCTCAGTTAACTAAGAAATAAGGTAAGAAGATATTTTTTTCCTCCCTGTTTATATTACGATATTTACATTGAAATTCGATTAAATTCTGATTTGCATATTACTGTATATTATTTCTAGAAGCGGCACTCCAAATACGTTTTCCTTCATTCACAAGGAATCAGAATCTCAATCATTTGACCACAAAAGTTGTGTATGACAAAACCATTCCACTATCAGAAAATTAAAGTGGGCACAAGAATGATAGAGAGCTTAGAAAGGGAATGTAAGAGATGTGACATATATAGACAGAGACCTTTCGAGCAGAATCCTAGTTAGTGAAACTTGTTCATCTTCCACTGGAATTGTCGTAAATTCCATAACCCTTTTTCATGTCTTTCGAACCAACATACATAATATCTTTGCCAGAACTTTGATCTCTTCTCTCTTCATTGAATTGTCAGTGTGGACAATACCATACTACTAGTACTTGTACTATCACTAATCCCATGACCCATCACCTCCCTCATTTGTCAAATGTTACTACTTACTAACTAGTAATCATGATTCACTATTTACTAGATACTCGTTATTTTAATTTTCAGCCAACAACAAAATAACATATTCGTTTAAAAAATTTTGTTTAAAGAGCGACCATTTTCTTAATAAGTTTTCAAAATTAGTTAGTTTTCATCCATTAAATTTAGGTGAAGTTGTAAAAAATAAGTGATTGTTAGGGTTGTGCATACTTAGGTAATAAAAGTCGAATTACATATGTTTTGATATTTTTGGATACATTTGTAAAATATTACGGTATTTAACAATTAAGAGAGGTTGAAATACCAAAAAATACTACGACTATTACGCAACGTCATACACACAAATCACAAATGATAATATTTTTAATCAATATATACATATATAAACTAGTAAATGAAAGCTAAGTAGGTACTATAGTTATTTGCATATTATTCAAAGTCCGAAAAATATACGTGGGAGAAGCTCATGTTGATAACAGAGAGTGTATGTATGTCGATTATTATACATGGCTCAAGTAATAACAAAACTTGGTACGTATTTATATTAAGAATTCCATTAAATATGTATAAATTAATATAATTTATAATCTGATAGATTCAAAGGTTATAATTCGAAATTCATAGACTTCAAATCTCCATTCCATTCGTAGATAACTCTTTCTCCATGTGCTCACCACAGTAAATTTAGATTGAGAATGGGAAGCTTTTTTTTTTTTTTTCTATATCGTACACAGTGATTAATTAGCATTGAGTAAAAATGTTTCTTCTTTATTTCGTGACAAGTAATCACGTGTGGTTGCTGTAGTTAACAGGAGTAATTAGATCGTGATCCTCACCTAATGACACTAAATTAAGTAAAATATATAATCACGAGGTGAGATCAGTCAATGAACATAAATAAAACACAAGAATATTCTACTCCCAATGTGAAATGTAGAGAGTCCACATGTGATGTTAATTTCCCAGATCTGACTACTTTTTTATTTTCCATATTCTTAATATTCAGATACATTTATAATCTATATCTATAATCTATAATCTATAATTTATAATTTATAATATATTAAAAGTGTGAACACTCTTAGAAAAGTGATTTGAACTTTTTGCCCTTCATTAAAACACTTTACAATAGACAAAATCGTCTTTTCACTTTTTTTTTCTCCAATTATTATTTAATTATATAGATAATTTTGAATCCTATAATATATGGGTTAGGATTTTAAAATATGGTAATGGATTAGGACTTTAAAATATGGTAAGTTTCTTTTCTTAAATTAGGACTAGGTTTAATTTTCAACATATTTTATATTAATATATATTATCCCGTCCCACGCTTGTATTTTGTGTTTTCTTCAACCATTGTAATTGTCATCCGCTAGATTAGTTGTTTTTCCTTTTCTATTGGTTGTTGTGACTTATTATTTTTTCTTTAGCTTAGAGAGTGATTTTAAGTTTAACACACCATGCATTATTACATCTGTTTTGTTTGTAAATTTTGATTTCTAG
This sequence comes from Capsicum annuum, assembly GCF_002878395.1. NCBI lineage: Eukaryota > Viridiplantae > Streptophyta > Magnoliopsida > Solanales > Solanaceae > Capsicum > Capsicum annuum. The sequence continues at coordinate 152,082,848 of NC_061112.1, read as the reverse complement.
GTTTGATATTCTCGTATGTTCGAATCTAACAATGTAATTATTTTTCTCATATATATAAGTGCTTACGATAAAATATCTGTTTTAAACTTTTTGTACTTCATTAAAACCTCGTGATAGATAAAATCGTTTAATTTTAAATAATTAAAAGTTACACGTGCGAGGCACGTACAACTAAACTAGTATACAGATAAACCCTAAAGTCCATACATATATTCACCTCCATTATTTATATCAAATTATATAAAAGTATTATAGTTAAAATAATTTAGTGAAATGAGAATATATACTAATTAATTATGATTAGGTTTATCAAAAAAGTTATATGTAAATACATGTCTTGTAATTATTGTTTTAGCCTAAATATTAGGTGCTCATATATATATATAGCACTAGGAAGCTTTTTCCTATATATTCAAGTAATGGAAGATGGAATAATTACTTGATATTTATTATATTATGGATTATAAATGCCCCGTAAATTAATTAAGGTATGTGCAATCGGACGTGACAATTACTATTTTAAAAAAGAAAGCTATGTAGCAATTAATCTTGCAAGTCCAATTAAGTATTTCACTGTCAGAATAAAGTTAAAGACGAATATTTAAGAAATCAAGATTATTAAATTTACCAGGAGCTTTAGATTAACTTTCACGTGAACTTCCATTATTAACTGCGAAAAAGTTATACATTCAACAAATGTGGTATTAAAAACAAATCAAACTTTAAATGATATTCCATATTTTTCAAAAGTTATTGAACTAAATATAGAAATTTTTGTCCAAGCATATGAAAGATAGTATTAATTAAAGAAGAACACTGTTACTTTTTTGTCTTTCGATGATGTAATTGGTTTACATATGTAGTAAAAAAATAGATGGGGTTTTATGAACGGTCAGGTGCTTTTCAAATTAAAAGAAGATTTAAAAAAAAAAAAAAGTACACAAAAAAGGCTACAAGTCAAAAAGATAATAAGTTGATGGATTGCACGATATTTGTTAGCAAATACTCCATTTAATAGTTGCAAAATAATAATCTTTTCTAAAGCAAAAATGTATGGTCATTTGTGAATATATGATGACCAACTTATATTAAAAGGAACAACGAAATTAAATTAACATAGCTACCACACATCACAATCTCCAAGAGTTTCCTTATATATAATTATGTTTTAATAAAATCAAATTTCACCTGGGTGACAATACATAAAGAGATGTATAAGGCATTCAAAATTGATAGACCAGATTCGATACGAATCCTCCATACGCACTTATATCGTATCGACAACACAAGTAGGCACCAAAAGTGATCCAAACTGCTTAGCACATCATTACCTCTATCTCAATTTGATTTTTGTTACATTTGGATTGAACGCGAAAATTAGCTATGAAATAAAAACTTTGAAATAAGCGCACGATTATAAATCATTTCAATAAGACAAAATGAGAAGTACATATATTTAAATTGTCTTTTTCTTTTAAATATATAAACGCTACATTTCTTTTTGAAACATATACTTGTTAGAAAAAAAATGAGTCACATAAATAGAACCATTACAACTGAAATCTGACATTGGATTCGTTTTACTTCAATCAACCTAAGATAAATTTCTTCCATATTGATATAGAACCCAAACATATAGATACATTGACAAAGTCATGGTCCATGCATATGAAAAATGGAAAAGAAGACAAATAAACAGGAATTCAATTAAGTAAAAAAATAAGATCATTAAAGTGGTGGAAACAATGAAAAACTATCAAAAATGGCAATGCAAGAAGAATTAGTACATTCTTAGTGGTACCTACAAATATAACAAGACACTCTACTCGTTTGATCAATATTAATATTTTGCTCCTATTTAAGTTGTTGGAATATCATAGACGAAGCTACGTTTTAAACTTACAAAATCTGAATTTTATAAAAAGGAGATTAATAGCTTCTGAATAAATTTTCATATATGTTGAGCGAATTTACTGAAACTCACAAATAAAATTGTAGCTCGATCCTGTTGAAAATATCTGTAATGGTAGTTCATGAAACTATGTTCCAAATAATATACTACTAGTATATATGTACTATGTCTCTATAAAAGTTTCAAATAATATAGTAATATGCACTGTGTCTCTCTATAGCATATATTGAAGTTTGAACAAATATTTTATTATCTCATTTTTTTAAATGTAGAATACAGCTAAGCATCTTTTTCATCAGTTTATAAAATAATACACTGTTTATCTGCTTATGTGCAGATTTTGTATCAATATAATAGACCATCTCCCACCCCAAGGACTGGGCTTCTTTCTTTTATTAAACCAAACTGAGAACAAAAACAACATATATAGTACTACTTTAAATATGAGATAGAGAGGCTATTTTTAATAGAGCTCCAGCTCAAAATAAAATAATTTAAGATAAGGAACAGTAATAATAAAAATATTAAAAGAAAAAGGTATATAAACCAAACTGAGAAAATGAATATAAAAAAGATCTCACACATTTGAAGGTGCTGGACGGTCGCCACAACAAGTTTACTTTAGCTGAGTCTCAATTATTGATGGTTCGAGTTGAATTTAGGCGAGTTAAAATAAAAGGGTTAATAATTCATTCAAAAGTTATTTGTGTTGAAATGAATTAAAAGATGAATCATAATTCAGTTTGCTCAAACTTCACTAAGCCTTAATTTCTTTATCTGTTCTTTTACAGTTTCTTACTATCTAATAAAAAAAATTCTTTATTATAAATCTAGCATTTAAAAAAAAAAAATAAAATTTGACAAGATTTCTCGTCGATTAATTTTGAGTTACCTTATTCGATGGGGAATGAAGTGAAACTGAAATGGACGTTTAACAGCACAAATATCCAATTTTGGATCACCATTTAAGTTGGGCCTGCATGTAACTTGTAAGTTGCTGGACCAGCATAGTGGCGTTTGGGCTTGGGCTGATATAACCATGATGAGGGAGGGCCCATCAGGAAGGTGAAAAACCCTAATTTGCAGCTCAGCCGTAGTGGTTCCCGTATAAGTACATACACCAACTTGTTCTCACAACAATGTAAACTACTGCTTTGTTCTTTGTCAGACATTAACAGCTGAGTTGTTATTTGATTTGATTATATTCTTCTTTCCTTTGTTTAGTTTAGAAGGGTGATGATGATGGTGCTTATTTATTTCTGACACCTCTTGTATGAGAAGAGCCTTCAAATAAGGTCTTCGCTGAGCATATTAAGCAAACTATCTGAGCCTTTTCCTCTTTTCTCTTTTCAGCATCTTCTTATTTTGTCTATGAGTTAGGAGTATGAATTGCGTATGTTCTATTCTCGAAACTTCGAGTATGTTATAGTATTGTTTGTCTAAATTTGGGTATCTGAGTAGAAATTCAGGCAGCCCCCTTTTCTTCCTATAAAATAGGAGATGGGAAGGGAGGTGTTAATCTACTCGTATATTAAACTGCTTTTGCTCTTCAGATTTGCTGAGATTATTACTACTAATCTCTGAAGCTGGTCTAGTAAGCTTTAGTACATTCCTTTCTTTCTTAATTTTACAGTTATTTCCTGGATTAGTCTTGAATCAAATGACAAAAAGTACTAGAGAAGCATTATGAGAAAAGTACTATTCTAAAACAGATTTGGAATAGTACCTTTTGTTTTTATGAGAATCATCTTACTCCTTAACACAATTTGGAATTGTTTTGGTTTAAAATCAGAATACTCTGTAATTATAATATGATTAGATTGGATAAGCATTTTCGCCCTCTATATTGGATAAGTAATGTTGATTTGATAATCCCATTTTTTAAATTCATATAGATATTAACCCATCTGATCCCTGGAATCGAACTCGTTTTTCTTGATCGTATAAAAAGTTACATAATTAAAAAAATTATTTACCCCGTACTCGTTTTAAAATTAAGGACGAGAATAAGTCAAGCGTATACCTAGCATCGTACTTCGCTACAACATCTGTCCCTACTAATTGGTTAATTCAATCACCAAAATATCTAAGTGTGTTTACTTTAAATCAACGTACATAAGTTCTTTTCATGAAATGCACATGATTCCGCGGATAAAGAGGAAAAAGTGCAGTACATCATTAGTACACCACTTGTGCAAAAAGAGTCCTTTTCACTCATTAACGCTAGAATTCTCAAGTAGATGTTGCCAAAGCTAGTAATTAGGAAGAAATAGCCTCCTTAGCTTGTGCAATCTACATTGAAAATTCGATGGAGGCATGAAAAGAATTGATTTGCGAACGCTAGAACTCGGTACTACATCTATGTACTGTAGACATTAGGCGACAAAGCTTTGCATTTGACAACTTGATGCTGTTGGAGGAATTAGTCGTCGAGTTTGACAGTATCGTTCTAGTAGGATCTACTCCCGTCTCTCTGGCTAATTTTTCAAATTCCTCTTCGCTCCTAATCACTTGATCAAAGCTAATGTATCTGCTGCCACACGTTGTGTTTTTCATCTCTTCAAACACCAGTACATGTTGTACTGCTAATCTGTTAACATCCACTGTCGCCAAGAGTCCATTTCTAAACATTTCTTGAGCTCCTGCACATCACATAACCGATATAATAGTCCCAAAAAGAAGTGTTTATTAGCTTCATTTAGATGATAAGAAAACTACAAACCACCTTTAAGATATGCAATGGTCGGTGTTGAATTCCTGCTGATGAAATCAGGACCAGTTACCAGACCAGGACAAATAGAAGCTAGTTTGAATCCACTCTCCTTAGCTACGTTCCACGCTGCTCTTTCTGCCTTTAGCTTGCCCAAGGCATACCATAGCTGCAAATTTTCGTTCGAGTACAATGTTACACACGAACAGCACTACTAGTGCTGATTATGTACAAGTAAAATAAAGGGGGGAAAGTTCCTTTTAGTCATGCAACTTGCCAAGGAGCTGATAAGGTAGTGTAGTGGAGGACTACTAGTTGCTTCATTATTATCTTGACGATTATAACTAATAAGTTCAATGGACCAACCATGTAGAGAAGATTTACCTATAAAGCATTTGCTTTTAAGATAACTCTAAAAAAAGCAATTATATAGCTCAACTTTTTATACTGAGTATTGATTGGTCAACTAATAACTTGTTATAATCATTTAATTACACTAATAATATAAAATAATGATTGCTAACTTTTTATACTAAGTATCGATTGGTAAACTAAGAACGTGTTATAACCATTTAATTACACTAATAATATAAAATAATACTAATAAATTAAGCGATGAGTACATATAACATTATGACTTTTATGTCATTTTCTTCTTCTTCTTTTTTTTCCTCTTTGCAGTGGGATAGTGACTTATTGCGCAATGGCTGCTACAATTTTTTATCTTTCAGATCATGTGTAATATTTGTTAATCGACCATTCAACGAGTCTGTGTTGGGTTGACCCACAAATTCGAAATATCTAATTTAAGGATGGAGGACCACTACCTCCATACTTTCTCGGAGGTAGTGGTATGGACTGCGTATATTTTATCCTCTTCAGACCCCACTAGGTGTAAATATACTGAGTTTGTTGTTGTTGAGGAGTGTCAGTCATGTCGTGCTCACAGCCTCCATTGCTCTTATCCTAAGTACTAATTATTTAAGCATTGTATGATATTTGTGTCTTATTATGTTGGACAGTAAGGTTGCATTAGGTGATAAATAACTTAATACTCATCGGTCTATCTTTATTTGTCTATGTTTGACTTGACACATCTCTTAAGATACAATAAATAAAAAAATAATTTTACTATATCTTGTCTTATTACTAATTAATTTTTACTTCTTGTTCTTATATTATGTACTTCTAGATTGTCTATCTTGAGTCAGAGGTCTATTAGCAATAGCATTTCTATCTCACTCTAAGGTAGTTGTACGAAAAGTTATTAAATACAACATCTTTACCTCACCATGAGGCAGTTGTTCGAACTGCGTACACTTTATTCTCCCTATTTCCGACTTTGTGGCAATATACCGGGCATGTTGTTGTTGTTAATTTTACTATATCACCTCTAATAATTATAATTCATCTAAATATTGAAAAATAAATAGTATTTAATAACAAAGAAAAAAAATAGATACAAAATGATAAACTATTTCTTGATTTTTTCTATACGAGACAAGTAAGGTTGGATAACTATCTATAATATATTGGACAAGTAAAAGCAAACCGGAGGATTACCTTCTTGTTTATGCAGATAGATTCATCACTCCAGCAATCCTGATCAATTGTTGTTGAAGAGTTGATATCTTTCCATACACAGGCTAAAAGTGAGGATGTGAGCACGCAATTTCTGACTGAAGGTGTTATTGCACATGCCTGAGTCACATTCTTGGTTACCAAAACTTCTATTTCAGCCATTGATTTCTACATAAATGAGTAACAATCAAGAGTTAAAGACTTTGCCTCCAAAATTAAAAAACAGGACCATATGAGTAAGTACCAGAATGTTAGGCAAGTGCGTAACAAACATTACATATGATGAACCGTCAGATATACCTAAATGACTAAAATCTCTAAATACGGTACTTTTTTTTTCAATAATATTTGTCTATTATACTAAAAATATTCATTTTATTCTTACTATTAAATACTAGTTATTATTTTTTAATACGTGACAAGTCAATAACAGACAATTATAGTTAGAAGGAGAAAGTCCATGTTCTCATTTTGACTTTTCGTGTAAGCCTTTACCTAAAATATCGCTGTAGACATGGCAAGTGCAATTTGTATTTGCCAAACGAAAAGCGCCAATAATTAATGAGATTTTTACACGGTATAGTTTATGGTAATGTTAGCTCATCTTTGATCAGACTACTGTGTGTTGAAATGGGTCATATATGAGATAACGATATATTTTTTTTTTGTTTTTTATTCGGTATTCGATACGGTGATGTCTCACAGTGAATTGCAAATAAATTCCGATTTGTTTTTTTGTTTTATATTCAGTATCCGATACGGTGATGCCTCACAGTGAAGTGCGAATAAATTCTGATTTGTTTTTTTAGTTTTTTATTCAGTGTTTGATACGGTAATGCCTCACAGTGAAGTGTGAATAAATTCCGATTCGAGTCAGAAAATTTCACATTGTGGTAGAGTGTTTCCTAACAAAGGTAACTCCGTATTCAGAGAGAGTCGAGCTCGAGATTTCTAATTAATAACGAAGAAATACCACAACCCCCGATGTGAACCTTAGAATCTACTCTCTCCTCATTATAGCTCATTATAGTAGTATTATAATCTATTCCAGTTGATTGGACACATGGTTAAAAAACTGAAACTTATAATTAAACATGTCAACGTCTATATTATTAAAATTTATGTGAATTTTTTTTTTCCAAATAAATAAATACATGAAAATGTATATGATGAATATACAATAACATTTCTACATTTACATCAGTTTGGTTTCAAACACCCGATGCGAATAGTCATTTACCTCAAAAAGGAATGGCAATTTTTTTCTTCATTAGAATTAAGAGAAGAAAGGGAATTGCATCATGCACGTTTAGTACTCAATTTTGATTGTTACTATTAACATAATCACAAGAAATGCGTTTCACTGTTTTCTGGTGTCATAAATTGTGGGGAACAGTACTTAATAAAGAAGGACTTACTGTATATCCAGATAGTCCAGCAGGGTCCACGAAGGCAGCAGTGTGGAAGACGCCACGACAACCGTTAAACGCCTGCGATAGGCTTTCAACGTCATTCAGTCTCGCCATTACTGCTTCCACAGTTTTCGTTGACTGTCGCATTTCACCGGAAATTTCCATCTCTCTTAGCTTCTCAAGATCCTCTGCACTTTCAGCACATGTCAGGAAGAAGTAGATTTTGAATTGAGTTTATACATATCCTATCAGTCACGAAGTCAGAAAAAGGATCCATGAACTGATCATTTAGCAATCCAAAACACGATACCAAAGAACATCTAAAGAGTAGTAATTCAAAATTAACTATAATTAATAACCAGCTCACTTTCTTAATACTGTGTAGTCTATTCAATAAGTGGAATTCACTAGCTATCCGCTGTCAGGCAGAGCACTCAGAGTCGGAAAAGGGTAATAACTTATCAAATCTGTTTTTATCTAATAGCACACTATTATATCAAATGACAAAGACATCTTCGAACCGTGCTTTTTCTAATGAAATAAAAATTGGATTCATGTAATCTGAGAATCTCTTTTACTTTCAATGAAACAAAACAAAATTCAAATCAGTGATCAAATGGAAATCCGCGGTTCCAGTATAAATAAAAGCTATAAGAATGGTAACAAGCCTTGATGATTGAAGCACCGTAAATCGATGTCAAATAGCCAAATTCATTAAGAAAACGAACGAACCTTGTTTTTCGACGATGACTCGTACAGAGTAGCCACGGAGTAGTAGCTGATTGACGATGGCGATACCGACGAAGGATACGCCACTGGTAACGCACACTTGCTTCTCTTCAAGCTCACGGTTCTGTTGAACTGCCGATGGCAATTGCCCTCTGTTTTGGAATTCATCGGCGGCTTTCGTCCGGTGAACCGCCGCGTTAGCTAGCAGCATCCGGCGAAATTCCTCGATTTCAATCCTTTTGGTCTCATCAGGGCACACGATTCCCATGATTGCAATTAGTAGTTTTGTACCTTTAGCTTAGTATAAGCTACTGAGTACTGACAAACTTCGGTACTCTATGCTATTTATAGGTAGATAGATTAAGAACTAATGAATTTTTTTAATCTATATCAATATCTATAATTTATAGTAATATATAAAAAGTTTGAAAACCTTATAAAAGTGATGTGAACTTTTAATCCTTCACAGTTCATAATAGATAAAATTATTTTTTTACTATTTACTTAAATTATTATTTAATTATTTTAATAATATTAACTATAATATTGAATCCCTAAGAAGAATTTGAAAAATTATATCTAAACTCCTAAAATTAAGGAATACGTGTAGTAGCTTATTATTTTGGGATTTTTTATTCTTCTATAGTTGATAGTTATTTATGGAAAAAAAATATAAATTTATCATATTTAGATAATTTCTTTGAAAAGATTTCGAACTTTTATAAATTGAAAATTCTTCTACAACAATATACCAGCATCTTCAATGAACATATGAAAAATTAAAAAAAAAAATTGATCTTAAATCATTCTTTATTTTTTGCTTTAGCATTATTTTTTACGTCAAGAAATATTTTTGTAATATTTATTTATTTTAAGATGCATTGATTTTGTAGGTACTTTGAAGATGGATGATGACAATAATATATATAGACAGCTGATGATTCGAATTTTGAAAGGTAATTAATTTCACGTAATAATTTTATTTTTGAATGATAGAAATTATTGTAGCTATTCATTCTTATTTTTCATTTAACGATCTTTCTTTATCTACTTTTATGATATGATAGATAGTTTATCAAACTTTACGATAAAGAAAAAAATTAGTATGATGAAAAGTATAGTTAAATTTAGTCGTGAAAAAAATTAAATAATGAACAAAGAGACACAACAAGAGACGGAGAAGAGAACGAGCGAACGTTTCTCCAAATGTATTCACAGTAAGAAAGAGTTGATAAGCGTTTCTCCAAAAGTATTCAAGAATAAAGTAAAAATTTAATATATCGTACAATCCTTGAGTCTATTTGGAAAGACATACGAAGCATGATGTTTGACTAAATTAAACTCACCTTTTGAGATTAGTTTTTTTTTTTTTTTAATAATATTTGAAAGGTGGAATTGAGAATATTCATTATTATATGAGAATAATTTCTCTTTTCGTTAAATTTTTTTCATCTCATATATATTTAACATTATTTGAATTAAGTAGTAGTGGTTGATAGATGTTGTCACCAAGGTAAGTTAAAGATGTTAGGCATTATGCTTCGATTCTGTTAAACATGCGTTAGAATTTCTCCACAAGTATTCACAGTACGAAAGTGTTCATAAACTTTTTTCCAAAAGTATTCATGAATGAAGTAAAACTTCAACATACAACACAATTCTTGGGTCTACTTAGCAGGACATACTAAGCACGAGGTTGGCTAAATTGAATTGCATCTTCAATATATTAAATTTTCACTAACCATTTGAAACTTTTGATGGTAAAATATATATGTGCTTACAATAAAATATATATTACGAACATTTTGCACTTCATTAAAAACCTTCATATTAGATAAAATCGTCTAATTTTAAATATTTAAAAATTATATGTGCGAGGCATGTGCGACTAAACTAGTAAACTAATTTTAGAGTTAGCAGCTCGTGCATGTATTTTGGTATTTTAATTTAATAAATTAATTAATTATTTCATTAAGTACGAAAAACACTTAAACATAAAATTAATATATTGATGGAAACCATATAAAAAAACATACGAGATTATGCTATTTTTATCCAATTATGATGTATGAAAAACTTAAAAAACAATAGTAAAGGTATTAGTGGTCGATTAAAATTGGAGCTGGAAGAAATAACTAAATACTAGTAAAAAAAAAAAAAAAGAGGATGAAGTATATTGAAAAGAAATAATGGCGCATCATGTTATTACCTAAAATTGTTTGTAAAATATTAGTTAAATTGAAGGAAAAATTACCTAAATACATAACATAAGTTTCTAAACTTCTAAAAATCTCCCCATTTTAAAAAAAATTACTTTAATTCCCAATATTTCTTAATTTTTGGTAAAATTGAGATACAAGTTAAAACACCCAATTACAAAAAAGATTTTTTACCAAAAATAACCCACTTCTCCCTCTTTGTACGCCACAATTTGTGGAACGGTTTCTATCCAACTTCTTCATTCAATTCAAAATTTGAATCAAGGTAATTTTCCTTCCTAAAATTCGCTTCAATTTCTTCTAATTGTTTTTACATTTTTTTTTTTCAAAAAAATTATTTTGCGCCTAAGTTTACAGAATAAAATTTGGGTGATTTGGTTGAGCAATTTCTTCGATTAATTATTTTTTAGGCTTCATTGGGATTTCGCAATTAGAAAGTATCAAAGAATCTCATGAAGTCGTTAACTTCGTTTCCGGAAGTTTTGATTATGAATTTGTTGACTTTGATGAAATAGATTAAAGCATAGAAATGATTCCCAAATTATGAAGAAGTTATGGCAAAAACATTCTAATGACAAAAAAAAGAAAAAGTGGTTCTAAGAAAAGGGGATCCAACAGTCCTGAAAGTAAAGCTCCCGCCAAGAGAAGAAGAATGTCGAAGCAATTTTCAGAGATGAACTTCCCAAGGTAATTGCATGTTCAGATCTATTAAATGTTAGGCCGAGATACATATTTTGGGTTGCATGATACGTTTAGAATTTTATTATTTATCTGTTTTTTTGTTGCTAAGTTATTTGTATCTTGTGTATTTTATTTTTTATTGAAATCAATATAACAAAATACAAGTTCATAAATACATAGATACATGTTAGGTGGACTCGTATATGTGAGTGATTATTAATGCTTTGATTTGTATCTAGTTTTGTTTAATTTTACTTACAGTCTAAATATAATAGATACATATTTTTATTTCTAAGATACATGTTATATTAACTTGTATTTGTGAGTTATTATAAGTGTTTTGATATGTATCTTGTGTTATTTAAATGGTATTGAAAGTAGAATTACACAGGATACATTTTCTCACGCTGAAATACATGTTGTAGAGATTAAAGATACATTTGTATAATCTTGTATCTAATGTATTATGTTCTTAGTGCTTTTATATATATTGTACTGCCTAGAGTAAACTTGTTGCATCTCAAATATTTTTTTCATTTTTATTTTTATTTTTAGGGATTGAATTACGTTACAAGTATATTATAACAAGTTAAATACATTGATAATGTAAAAATATTTTTATATTATTTGTTTATAAAAGTTAATTTAATCTTAAATCCTTAGACGGGGAGCTCCTGTGCATCCTAAATTCTACACATGATCAGACAGTAGTTAGACTAGCCTTCATTTTGTATTAGATACATAATAACAAAACATGTATCTTTCTGTATTAATATGTATCTTGTTCATTATCTAAAGCAATTGTCTATTACCCGCATTAATCACATTAGATACATAAAACATTTAATTTGTACCTCTTCCAGTTTTAATGATTACGGTAGGCTGATGTAACATATATTTCATTTGTTTGCAATTTGAACAACATTTGGATGTCATCATGTACTACTTGAGGAAGAAGTACAAGAACAAGAATTTTCCAAGCAAGAGATACACTATCACAGATTACTTTTTCAAAGTGTACATCGATAAGGCATATGTGAATTACTATGATGCTGACGCTGGCAACGAGCTTGCCACACAAAATGCATCTGCAAAGCCTGATGAGGTTGCTGATATGGAGATGACATTGATTAACACCATTAAGGGATTCAGTCCATGCGCAGGTCAGCCTTGGCATTTAGTTGATGAGGTCTTTGTCCCAATTAACTGTGATGTTGCCTTTCACTGAATATTGGCAGTCATTGCATTAAAGGATTGATGCATTCGTGTGTACGATTCAATGGCCACTTCACGAAAAAGAACACAAACAAGTGAGATTGAAAAGTTGGTTGTAATGATTTGTATTTACCTTCAATACAGTAACTTTTTTTAGCAAAAGGTACCAACTAACTGGACTGCACTGACATCCTACAAGGGAAAGACTGGACGTGATCCATTTCAAGTGGAATACGTATTTGATATAGCACAACAAGAAAGTGAAAGTTTGTACGTATTACATTACTTTTGGAGATGGTTTTATTAGCTTATAATTTGATATTGATTTTTCTAATTAAATTATTAATTTTTATTCAGGGATTGTGGTGTATTTGTAGTTGTATATGCCGAGTATTTGAGCGAGAGATTAGACATTCCATCTTCGGAAATTGATACTCACTACCATCGTCTGAGATATGCTAGTCTTTTGTGAAAGTACGGATCTGTAAAAGCAGATAATGGATACTTTAGTGAGAATGACGATCCACCAACGCCAAAGATGAAGTTCACACCAAAAGAAACCAATCATGTTTTGCGTATTCAGTTGCTATTAATTTTCGACTAGTAGACTATTAAAAACATTGTTGATGATATAAACTTTGATGATGTTAGTAGTGGTTAGACAAGCATACATTAAGTTTTTTTAATGAATAATTACTTCTATTTTGTATTAACATTTTAACGCAATGCTAAATAACATAAAGATATATTTATGTTATCGTTATGATATTTTTTCCATGCAATATACAGACATTGTATTGGATACATGTTTTACTGTATTTTATTATTTTATGTATCTAAAATAAAGAAAGATATATTACAATATAGGTATTAACCATCACAATATTGTCATATTATGTATCTACAACAGTTTTTTGTCATAGATAAGTCATGTTGTCTCTTGCATGCGTACCAAATTATATCATAACTTAATAGAACTAAGACTTAAAAATATTAACCTATTACATTTTACATGTGAAACAAATTATTAAATCTTGTATCTATAACTTTATATGAGATACATCTTCTCAAATTGTATGTATCTATTATAAGGAAACTATTTTACTATATAATCATAGTAACCAACAAATTATTACATTTTTATGTATCTACAACCCTTGTTATTAATGAAAAAAGATGTTCGACTATAACCTGCATAACAAATTCTAGCAGAACTTATATTATTAAATCTTAATAATATTGACAAATTATATTTTACAAACGATACATATTTGGTAAAATTGAATCTATAAATTTAATGGAGATACATACTATAAGAATGTATCTAATTTCTATCGTTCACTATGACAGAACTACTAATAGAATGTATAATAACATTGTCAGTTCAATATATCTAAATTTCTACTTTATCTGTCACGAAAAAATACACCATCAAAACATATATAACTAAATAACAAATTAACAAAGAATGTTGTTTATTTCGGTAAATGTCTTTTTCAAATTTCATAAAAAATCAAGAATCTTATCAACTAAAATGTCGAACAAAATAGATAAAAAATCTAGCAACATTCCAAGAAACTATTTAACGTTATTCATTAGTCAACTACATTTGTCACTCCTTCTTTGGAAAGAAGTTGCAAGTGCGTCTGTTGTGACCTTCATAACTACATCTTCCGCAACAATTACTGCTCGATGTCATTGTTTCACTTGAGTTCTTGTGCCTGTTTTTCTTTGGCCTTCCAGGTTGACGTTTGTATTTTGGTGGTAACATAACTTACCGAGATGATGCTTTAAATGTCCAAACGTAATCCTCTGAACGACATCGTAAGACATAACTGAATCAATGAAAACAAAACTTCAACTTTTTAACCTTGAGTTACTTTCAAACTGTATAATAAGACATCAATATATTCACCGAGATACATAATTAGACATCAATATATTCACCTAGATACAAGATGATCAAAACGTATCTTTTATAATAAAGATGTATCTCGACCAAATTAACATAACGTCATGACTAAAATACAACAAGAAACATAATTAAACATAACTTCATAAACGGAGATACAAGATGGGGCAAAATGTATCATTTTCATAACAAAATGTATCTCGGCGTGAAACTTGTACAACATGTATCTAGATAATTTTACAACATATATCTAGGACATTTTTATTATATATGTGAAACTAAAACACAACAAGAAACATAATTAAACATAAATTTATAAACTGAGATACAAGATGAGCAAAATGTATCATTTTCAGAACAAAATGTATCTCGACGTTAATAACATAAACACACAAAAAAATCTATAAAATAATCAAACATTAAATACAAAATTAAATTAACGTACACAAAATTAAAAACACCAGCTACATAAAAAAACATAACATGCCTTTTCTTGTCCGATCTTTTGGCATAGTAATTGAAGGAATGCTCAATTGCAAATCGCGTCATAACCAAAATGAAAGTACACTAGTCCTTGTAGATTTGCCCAACCATAACATCACTATGTTTGCAATCAGTAATGATCTTGTTTCCCTTGCTATCCAACAAAGACATAGGAGAAGTAGAATTAGATTTATAACTAATAATTTCTACAACTTTTTTTATGGACTTTCCAAACACATTACAGCACCAACTTTCCCATAAAAAGAAAAAAAAAATCCGAACTTTTAGCATAGTAATTGAAGGAATGCTCAATTTCAAATTGACAAATCAAATAAAAAAAATTGATATGTTTTCTCTGAACAAGAAGAATGAACATTTTTCAATTTCAAAAAGATAATACAAAAGTGTTTATTAGTTTTAATGTGGTGGAGTAATATTTTGATTAGCATAAATTGTGAGATTTCATTTTATTTTTTATCTTAATTAGTTAGATTAAATGTTGATTTAATGCAAACTAATCTATTACATCCCTTAAAACGGCTGATTTAGTTGATTATTATTTGTACCTATACTATGTATCTAATGTGATTAATATGTATCATCAGATGTCAAATGTTGAGATTTTAGGAGATTTTGAAAAAATTTAAAATTTTTAGTATTTATTAGTAAACATGTCGTTATATATGTAATTTTTACTAAATTGAATTGTAGAAATCTTTTATCCGCCATTATATTCTTTAATACATAATTATACAAGAGTAATATTTAAATTGATTATATATATATATATATATATATATATATATATATATTAAGATTTTAAATTTTTAATATAATTTAGCACTCATATATTTATATCTTTTTATATATTTATTTTATTAAAATTCTTCTCATATATTTCAGGAGTTCTTGATTTAACAAAATATTAATTGAAGGAAAATAGTAGAAAGATGATTTTGTCTAAAAATAATTTAATGAGCGACAAAAAATTCAAACAACATTCACACTTATAATATATTGTAGATGTAGATGTAGATGTAGATATGGATGCAAAAGCTTACTTGTTCGGGTCGTAGTACTTTTCATATAGGCATAATACATAAATAAGACCCTAAATTTGACACCAAATTATAGCTTTTACCTTAAACTTTGATAGCGCACAAATAGGACCTTTAACTATTCAAAACCTGAACAAATATGATCTCCGATTTTGCAACCTCAATGCGTGAGTTTTTCTTGCGCCTATGTGGAAAGGTAATCCAATCATACGATGCCAAGTCATTAAAAGGGTCGATTTGGAGGAACTTTTGATCGGAAGTCATATTTGTGCAGTTTTGAATAGTTAAAGGTCATATTTATCTTTCATCTGAAACGACGTCGTTTTGCTTTCTGTGTTAAAACGACATCGTTATTATTATTTTTATTTATTTTTGTTGTTTTATTTTTTTGTGTTAAAACGACGTCGTTTTTATTATTATTATTATTATTATTATTTTATTTATTTATTTCTATAACAGCAACACCTAATTTTTTTTTATTCAAAAAAAAAAGAACAGCCACTAGCAAGGATCGAACCTGCACAGTAGGTTGAAGGAAGCGCCCAAGAAGAGAAAATAACATCACTAGGTTATCTAAGTGTCTTGTTTCATGTTGTTCAACATTAATATACGTACATAAATATAGATTTTCTATCTTATATATACAACGTAATTTTTTACCGAGGGGGCTCGGGTGAACCCTATGGCAACCACGTAGGTCCGCCCCTGCGTTAACTTAATAACGTTAATTTAATAACATTTTAATAATGTTAATTTAATAACGTTTTATTAAAACTATAATTTTTTTTATTATTAGTATAATTTCATCTTTAATTTAATATTTAAATAAATTATATTTAGATATATTATATAACTTAAATTAGTCTTCTGCTTTATAATATAGATAGACACTCGCGCGATTTTTTCGTATGAGGCTGACCCACCTAATTAATAAATCTTCAATATTGCTCTTTTTCCGCAATGACAAGAGAAATTAGATGTCATTTTCATCTTTGAGCCAAAAATAATGAAAAAATAATAGTGAAAAGTCATTTAAATATATAAAAAGGAATTAGTAAGGGCATTACAGTCATTTTACCTATTTTTTTTATTGTTGAAACGCTTTGATTTTAAGCTTGACGGGTCCAGTTTTGCATGTTGAACACGCGTTTTGCCACGTAGGATCGGAGGTCATATTTGTGCAGTTTTGAATAGTTAAAGGTCATATTTGTGCACTGTCAAAATTTAAGGTCAAAGTTATAATTTGGTGTCAAGTTTAGGGTCATATTTATGTATTATGTCTTTCATATATATACATTTTAAACATGCATGGTGCACTATAGTGCTATTTATGCATGGATTTGGGAAGCATTGAACCACGAAAACTTATTATACACAATTTTACCTTACATTTTTGAATTGGCCCCCTCCCGGTCACATGACAATAATTTTACCAGTTGCTCTAAGACTTTCATTTAAGTTAATTATGAAATATTTAAATTTTAATTATAAAATTTAAATTGATTTAATTTAATTTTTAAAATTAATCGTATGAGTTTATCGAAAAGCGAATGCAATAACTAATTTTACGACAAAACAAGATACATTTAATAATTTTTAGAAATAAATATAAAATTTAAATCAAATCATCTATGATTGTGCTTTGTAGAATCAATGAGCGGTTCCGTTTTGCTTTCTTCTTTTGGCTCTTAGATGCATTTGTCACGCAAAAAGCACCTTTAACAATGTTTGGCATAACGGCTTGCATTTAATCTTAGCCAATTTTATTGTTTCTACTTTTAAAATTTAATTTCCTTAGCACTAAAAAGAGAGAATAATTAAGCTATAGTTTCGTTAAAATCTTTGATTCGGCCTATCAGGGCCGATGGTGCAGACATTAATTAAGGGTTAAAACCTACACATATTTGGTGTATGCATCAAACTAATAGTATTTTTTTTATCATAGTTAAATAATTAAATTAAGTAAAATATATGTTAATTAATCATGATTAAGTAACGTCTACTCTAAATTCAAACACATCGCATACATATATTGGTTTGGTGTATACACCGCTACTTATGTCAAGTATATTCTTGAAAAGTTGTTCTGTCCTGTTGAATTTTATAAAACCTTGTCCCATTTATTCCCCCCCTTCATTTTGCGATATTCTTTGTTTAAAGTGCTATTCTGTTTTATTTGTTCTTCATTTTTTATCTCTTTATTTCAGTTAGTGTTAATCCGAATCCCTTTTTTACTATTTATATATAGTTAACATTATTTTTTTTATGTATATACAGTAGAGGTTGAACCCCCTTCGGCTAGTTCGTATGATTACTTCTGAAACTCCTTAACGAAATTCTGGCTCTGCCACTGCTTGAACCCCTTAAGGTGTTCATGTAACACAGGTTGCAAAATTCAAGTTGTTCCGAAAATTCACTTAGACCCCTCAACTAAGGTTTGTACTTATCAGGTCCCTAACTCACCCAAATTTTGATCCAATCAAGCTTTTTTTGCCTACAAGGCACCCCGCGTACTATGTACTCGCAGAGGGCGCGTGAGGAGTGAAAATGCAGTTCATATGGCAAAATTTAACGTTAGATAACGTTACTTTGCCATCCCTTTCACTTTCTTTCTTTATTTAACGTAATTTCCTCATATTTTTTTCTTTCATTCCTCTCCTCCATAGCTCAATTCTCTAACAATTTCTCTCATCTCACTCTCAAATTTATCTCATAATTTCTCTTAAATTATTTTTTCTCTTATTTTCAATAAGAATGTCGCAAAATTTTGTTAATGTTGAGTCATCCGAGTTCTGTTATTGTTTCGAATTTTATCGTTTAAGAACTTCAAGGACTCCATCAAATTTAGATCGTAGATTTTTTAGATGTAAAGTTTCAAAGGTTTGTATCATTTTCACAGATTTTAGTTTTATTTTTTTGATGATTTTTTTATTATTCTACTATTTTTGTATTTTAGGAAAATGGTGGATGTGGATACTTTAGATGGATTGATCCAAAACCTTCAATTTCTGTGCATCAATATCCTAAGGTGGAATCGAGCTTGATGATTAGGTGCGAAGATGATGAAAATTCGTGTGATCGATTGAAGCAAAAGCTTAAAGACGTTGAACAAGGGAGACGTTGAGGCAATAACTCAAAAAAGTTAAACTTGAAAGGGAATGTGCTAAGCTTAAATTGAATAGACTTATTCTGTTTCTTCTCATTGTTCTTACTGTAAAGTGGTTATTTAATATGGTGTAAGGTAGTAGTTAAGTTTGCCTATTGAATAGGCAATTGAATATTGTAATGGTTAGTTTGCAGTAGTTGTTTGGTTAATTTAGTTTGTAATGAATTTGTAATGGTTAGTTTGTAGTAGTTGTTTGGTTAGTTTGTATCATTTTGACATGTTTAATGTGAATTGATTGACGTGTTTTGTATGACAATCACATTTTCAATTACTTTGTGTCTAGTTGTGCAACTACTAAGGGGTCGTTTGGTATGAAAACAAGTTATACCGGGATTAGTTATGCTGGGATAAGTTGTGATGAGATAAGTTATACTGAGATTAGTTATGCTGGAATTATTTTTTATTGAGTGTTTGGTTGGTTGTATTCAAAGTAATATGCATGGTATAATTTCTAGTAATAAATTGATTGATTACCAAAATACCCTCCATCTTATTTAACTTTT